>NW_013952894.1:53831-66612 GCF_001266775.1 Austrofundulus limnaeus
TATATGTATATACATATATATATGAATACACAGAGGTCGGACAATGACAGTGAAACACCTGTCATTTTAGTGTGGGAGGTTTCATGGCTAAATTGCACCAGTCTGGTGGCCAATCTTCATTAACTGTACATTGCACCAGTAAGAGCAGAGTGTGAACGTTCAGTTAGCAGGGTAAGAGCACAGTTTGGCTCAATATATTGCAATGCACACCACGTTATGAGTGACATACCAGAGTTCAAAAGAGGACATAATGTTGGTGCACGTCTTGCTGGAGCATCTGTGACCAAGACAGCAAGTCTTTGTGATGTATCAAGAGCCACGGTATCCAGAGTAATGTCAGCATACCACCAAGAAGGACCAACCACATCCAACAGGATTAACTGTGGACGCACGAGGAAGCTTTCTGAAAGGGATGTTCTGATCTAAAACCAGATGGTTCACTTTCATTGTCCAACCCCTGTATCTATACAACCAAAAACAAATTCCTGGTATGTGAGAGTGTACACGGCTAACAAAGCTTGATTCTGATATTTAGATATAAAACATTAAACAGGGGGAAAAAATCCTGCTACAAACCAGAGCCAACAAGTTGTAAGACCTGCTGAACAGAGTGAAGCTTAGAACTGATCATGTAGGGTGCAACAGCTTTGGCTCAGAGTTGTTTCTTGCTTTTGATTTTTTTTAAAGTCCAAAATAGATTGGACTCTGAAGTTTTTGGCATCACTCAAAAGACTCAGCAGCATTTCTACATCTAATAACAGAATGGTCCATGGCTTATTAAATCAACAGGAGTTGTAATCTGATTGAGGACATAATAGAAGGAACACGAGTCGTGTTTCACAGTCAGCTACCGACTATTCAAGCAATTCAGAGACACTGGAAGAACGCCAAAGAATGCTGCCTTTGAAAATGAATCGTTTATTATAAAAGACTTTGAAATACACAGAATTCTATCTCAGTTACTCATAGATGAAACCAACGGGTCTCCCAGTGATTACTGCTTATCATCAGGGCACATAATGTTTGTTTTCTGTGTGTCTTTGTAAGTCTGTGGCAGTTAGCAACGTATCTCAAAAGTTGGAGTTTACAGTTTATCTATAACTGATAACTTCAAGAGCTTGATTCAAAAAGGTCAGCACAGTTAACACAACCTTAGCCAACAAAAAGAGTCCATAACTCAGTCAGTTTTACAGATACTGAGCAACAATCCAGCCTGGTAGTACCTGAGAGTTGTCCTCACGGCGCTGCCAACACTTCTCACATTAGATGAGAATATGTATAATGTATGGGATAAGATAACTGTCAGAATTAATTTTATGCGTAAGAGTCTAAATTTGTACATGTAAGTCAATAAACGTGCATAAATTTTAGAATTGTACAATAAACGTGTATAAATTTTTGATTTGTATTTGTATTCATGTCAAATCACATATGTTTTATGTGAAAATACAAGTTTTGAAGTTACAAATACAAGTTAACAAGTTACAACTTTGCAACATTACAAGTGCGGATCAAATTTAAAAGTACAATTCTTTTACCTTTTTAACTTGTATTTGTAACTTCAAAACTTGTATTCTCACACAAAACATTTGTGATTTGACATGAATACAAATCAAAAATTTATACACGTTTATTGTACAATTCTAACATTTATGTACGTTTATTGACTTACATGTACAAATTTAGACTCTTAAACATACATTTAATTCTGACAGTTATCTTATCCCATAATAAGGTTATTTACAAAGTTTGAACAAAATGATTATTTGCACCTGACATGTAGAGCAACAAAAAGTAATCATAAAAATATATGTCTATGGTAGATGTTTGTGTTGTGTCAAAAGTACAACTATAGTTCAGGTTAAGTGTCATAAAACTCTTATTCCACCCCTCCAAAAAATTAATAAAATAAAAATAAAGACCTGTTTTTGGTCAAGTGAACACATTTTCAGTTCTTGGTTATTAGTTTTTTTGTTGTTGTTTTTACCAAGTTTTTACCAGTATGTTCAAAGCCCACATGTGGATTCAAACAACAGATTGATTATATTTGTGCTGCTATGAACATATGTGGGATCGTAACTTTTTGTTTCTTATCTTCAAACAGCACTTCCATCTTTTCTGTGCACAGACAAGAGGCACAGCATGACAGAGAGACTCTCAGAAGGTTTTGTGTTTTTTTACTCCCACCTGAACAATTACTTCCTCTAATAGTCGACTTCCTGCGCTGCCTTTGAGTGCAGCTGTTTACCGAAGCTGTGGGAAACGAGTCGGTCACGTAAAAACCTTCAGAACAAAGCACGGCAGTCATTTTACACAAACTTTAGCTTTAGAGTATAGAAAATATAGCAAAGTTTTATATTTCATATTAAAGTTATATTTTTAACAGCAAATTTCCAATACTGAAAAACAACAAAAATATCATATTTATTGTTAATTTCATCCTGCAAACTGTGGTTGTTGATTTCCAGTTAAACTTCAAATACCTAAGGCCTGTTTATTCTTCACAAGATGTAAGATTTGATCTCACTGACCTGACTGTCAGATCAGCTCACTGCAGCAAATTTACTTAAACTATTACTTTGGACTATAAATCATACTGACATAAAAAGGTCCAGAACAACTTGGCAAAGAAATAATTTTAAATTGGATATTAAGGATCTTTGTATCCATACAAAGTCTGTTAAAATGTAATTATTTGAATCTATAAAAACACCAAACATTTGACATAAAATGATAATTTAGCATCAATAAAGTGATGCCTAAAGAGCTGAAAACAACAAAAAACTGGATTTTTTTCTTCGTGTTTCTTAAAGATATTAAGGTTCTCTTTATCTGCTTCAGACACACTACATTGACTAAAGTATTTGCTCACCCTTCCAACATGACTGCACCAGTGCACAAAGCAAGCACCATAAAACATGGATGTCAGAGTCTGGTGTGGATGAACTTGACTGACCTGCACAGAGTCCTGACCTCAACCCAACAGAACACCTTTAGGATGAATTAGAGAGGAGACTGAGAGCCAGGCCTTCTGTCCAACATGTGACCTCACAAATGTGCTTCTGGAAGAATGGTCAAAAATCCTCATAAACACTCCTAAACCTTGTGGACAGCCTTCAGAAGAGTTGAAGCTGTTCTGGACCAACGTATTATCGAACCCTATGGATCAGGACTGGGATGTACCTGAAGCCCATATGTGAGTCAAGGCAGGTGAGACAATARTTTTGGCAATATAGTGTAGATTTTTAGGCCTAACATAATTTACTTTTTGCTTCTCACCTGCCTGTCTTTGACTGTAGACAGGCACAGGAACTGATAAARGYCCCAAGTCTTAGGTTTGACCAACCCATTCTCACACCCAAGTCGTCACATACTGATGCTTTTCCAAGGTTCCTTCTGGGTCTGCTTTTGACACGTCGGGTAGGCCCAGTGTTATGGCAATATTTATTTAATAAAATTTATTTATTTTAGTTCTACCACACTCCGCACGTCAGTTATTGACGAGATGGGGCGGAATCTGTTGTCATAATTTCAGAAAGTGTAGAAAATGCACCAAAACCACCGTCCCAACGCCTAAAATTACCGTTATTCACTCTAGACATCCTGTCCTGTCCCTGACCCTAGTACCTAAAATTTACCATTTTTAGAAATTGTAGTGTTATGGCTTAATTATGTATATCTGTTCTGCCTTGACACTGTCCAGTAATTATATCTTATTATAACCGGTTTCGGCTGTTTTTCTCTATCGGCCCAGACTTCAAGACTCCAGCAATGCATGACCTCTTTTATTTCTGATAAGGTGTTTCCAGGCTGACAGTCCTGTCATTGGTTAGATGGTTACAGTTGGCGATCTGTGATTGGTTATAAGCATGTCACATGATGTTATCATGATGTTATATTATTGGCTGCTCTCTGCTGACGAGTCAGTCACAGCACGACAGACTTCCTGATTGACTGTCTGCTGTGCTGTTGCTCAGAATTAAATCATTTGACGACCARACACMCAGACTTCCTGTGCATTTATTCCAACGTGTTTCTGCATTCGTGGTAAATCATGCCACGACAGTAGGAAAGTCACGTCAATTACATGTTCCAAACCCTAAAATTACCTAATATTCGCCCTACACATCCTATTAGGGTTGGGCGATATTGGCAATAAAATTAATCATAATTAATTGTGGTGTTTAGCCGACAATGATTAATTTGACGATTAATCCCCTGGCGTCCCTGGACACCCTTATGTCCTGGTCACATGACCAATTTAGTGGGAAAGATTTGCTCTTCGTAAAAATCTTTTTCAAACTGTGTCAAAATCACAGACTTCAGGCTATACTTCAAATTTTAAATTGTGCTGATAAATAAATTACAGGACTTTTGTTTAAATGTTCGTCATATTTGAAGCGGAGAGGATCACCGAGTGGACTGACCGGGGAAACCTCCAGTCAGTCTGTCTGGTGGCATTAATCGTATTAATCGTCAAGTGCCAAAAAATAATCGATTAATGTTTTTCTGACGATTAATTGCAGACGATACGATTATGCCCAACGCTACATCCTATCCCTGACCGCAGTACCTAAAATTAACCATTAACCCTGATCCCTAATATTAYCCACGGACCCCAACTCAAAGACCCCTATATTTTGCGTCCCAACGCGTCAAGACTYGACACCGAGGGAACACGGAAATGCCTGGTGCGTCAAAAACTGACGCGTCGGGTGTACCCGAGGGAACGCAGAGGGAACCTTGGAAAAGTGTCAATATGTGACAAGTCGGGAGTGAGGATGTGTTYCCATGACAGGGAAAACTCTAGACACACTGGTTGGAGTCCTAACTGGGTACAATCTGCTCAACCGCCACAAAATGGTGATGGGACTCCATGACAATGGTCTGTGTGATGCCTGTGGCATTGAATTAGAGACCTCTTTGCACTACTTAGACCACTGCCTGGCTCTGAGCAGTCAAATGAAAAGAATCCTTGTGGACCCCCTTTATGGATCCTGAGTGTTTCTAACCATGTGTCCTTCATCCAAGGGATGCAAAGGTCTGATTAAAGTTTTTTTTTTGTGTGTGTGTGTGTGTTTTTTTTGTGCAATAGGTCCACTTATGAGGGCTCCACTCATAAGAGGGTTCTTTATCATCCCCACTCACTATAACCATAGTTTGTTAAGCACAATTTGCACAACTTGCAGTCAGCTCAGGTATAAGACTGGACAAAAAAGCAATGAAAAAGCAAACAAAGTTTAAAGACCTTCAGAAAGGCCATGAAAATATTAAGACCTCTTTYAAAAATACAACAAACTGTGACTGCTTGAAAGTAAAATATGAAGAATTTAAACCTTTTGTATAGCACTGTATAATTTATTTGCAGCATTTACAGTATTATCAAGAATATGCACTCAATATATTGATTGATTTTTTTCATTGTAGAAAGAAATTGGTTCATATATCACCTAATTCATCCTCATGCTGTTGTAATTTGTTCAAAATATGAACAAACACAAATTACAGCTATTATAAAAAAAGTTCAGCTTCTTTTCTCTCCAGTGTATTACACCGATTTTTATGCACACATAGCATATTTTTGCTTTTTAAGACAGGAAATAAACCTAAAAATCAACACTTAGAAAATACTTTTACYTTTTATGCAAAATTCCAGAAAATATCCCAAAAATGTCATTTTGAAAAACGTCAGTCTGTTAAAACGTGACGTATACTCCCCGTATAATAAGACCATTAAAACATGGCACACAACATGGACCATAAAACAGGACTGCGTGGTGAAGAAATAGATAACAAGAAAATAATTTCCATGGCGGTACAATGCATCTGACCGTAAAAACAGAAGCTGTTAGTGCTCAGTTCAGAGAGTTTAATGTGAAKCACAAATCTCTTTAAGTCCATACCGAGAGGCATATAAAACACTTCCACACATCGCAAATATCTCTTCAAAAGCTTGTTAAAAAAATAAGGCAAGTCTGAATTTGATTAAGCGGCCTGCGGGAGAGCTCATGAGCTTGTTTATTCTTTGAGAGGGGCCCGACAGCAGCCAGTGCTTTTACTCTGAGTGACATTTATCCTCCTGCTTACAAGTGGTTTTATGTGCGCTGAGCACTCCTTCCCCATATAACTGTCTGGCTGGGTGGTGGGGCAAAGGAGGGAAAATACTGCAGGAGGAATATGAAATCCCCTCCCTCACAGTGGTCTCGTGGGGCTCAGTCAACGATCGGGTCTTTCTTGCGCTGGTCCGGGATTAATGTGTRGGCCGACGACTGCCAGAGGGATCCAGAGATGAGGACATTCATCTCACGCCGACAGAAATCAAAATCTTTCCGTCTTTTTCCAGCTCTTTTAAGCGTTCGCTTCATCCCAGCATGTGGGAAGAGTAAAGCTGCATCCCGACCGATTTCACTCAAGACAAGTCCCGATGCAGAGCTAATAACGTCCGAAAATGCCAGCAAGCTAAAGAAATGAGAGAAATATATTTTGAAGTTTGCTTAAACTAACAGAAACTTACACGAAACTGCACGACTTAAACACAATCCCGTGTGTTATCGCTTGATGCAGTAAGAAAGTTTCCCAAGTTTGAGCTCAGAGAAAGAGATATTTGATAAGAATCCAATCCTACCTTCATCTAATCCCCTCAAATCTAAGCTTCTGGACCAGCTTCAAGCCCGTCTATCAACCCACTGTCAGTCTTTGAGCCTGCAGGATGACGGGCAGTTAATAAAGGTGTGATGCAACGTTAAAAACATTTAAAGTAAATTTCCATCAGTAGTTATAAAATCATTTTCAGAAAAAAAAAAACAAGAATCTTGACTTAAAGCACCTGGGACCTCATGTATAAACGGTGCGTACGCATAAAAAAGTTGCGTGCACCAGGTTCTACGTCCACGTTGGGATGTATTAAAACCAACGTTGCGCGTTTTCACCTGCTGTGAGAATGTGCAGCAGACACACAAAGTTTTTCAGTCAACAGTTTTGACTCACAAAGTCATGAATCTGACCTGAATCCACAGAAATACGACTCTGTTGTGTTTATAAATATTTTTCTAAGTTCTACCAACCTCATAAGTTCCTCTGTGTTTACATTTATTAAAGACGTGTAAAGGTGGAAATGTCTGTCAGCCTCATGTGTCACTGAAAATAACAGCACACGTGTGTACACACCAACACACACACATCTTTGCGAGTGGCAAACTCATTTTTACAGCCCATTACTTATATAGACAGTTTRCTCACTCATTCTCCATTAAATGTATAATTTTCCTGCATCTAAAAATCATTTCTGATCCCACAGAGAGACAATCTGAGGAGAATCTCACACTCTGGACACATTTACATCTATTTTACAGATTAAATGGAGGCGTGTCAGGGGAGGAGTCTCAGTTCCACCTTCATTGGGATGTATGAAGGAAAGGTGCGCAGGAACCTGCATGCGCACAGTTTTATTCAGATGTGTATTCAGATTATATTATTCAGATGTAGTAATGGGTTGGACCCCCTTTTGCCTTCAGAACTGCCTCAATTCTTCGTGGCATAGATTCAACAAGGTGCTGGAAGCATTCCTCAGAGATTTTGGTCCATATTGACATGATGGCATCACACAGTTGCCGCAGATTTGTCGGCTGCACATCCATGATGKGAATCTCCCGTTCCACCACATCCCAAAGATGCTCTATTGGACTGAGATCTGGTGACTGTGGAGACCATTTGAGTACAGTGAACTCATTGTCATGTTCAAGAAACCAGTCTGAGATGATTCCAGCTTTATGACATGGCGCATTATCCTGCTGAAAGTAGCCATCAGATGTTGGGTACATTGTGGTCATAAAGGGATGGACATGGTCAGCAACAATACTCAGGTAGGCTGTGGCGTTGCAACGATGCTCAATTGGTACCAAGGGGCCCAAAGAGTGCCAAGAAAAGATTCCCCACACCATGACACCACCACCACCAGCCTGAACCGTTGATACAAGGCAGGATGGATCCATGCTTTCATGTTGTTGACGCCAAATTCTGACCCTACCATCCGAATGTCGCAGCAGAAATCGAGACTCATCAGACCAGGCAACGTTTTTCCAATCTTCTCTTGTCCAATTTCGATGAGCTTGTGCAAATTGTAGCCTCAGTTTCCTGTTCTTAGCTGAAAGGAGTGGCACCCGGTGTGGTCTTCTGCTGCTGAAGCCCATCTGCCTCAAAGTTCGACGTACTGTGTGTTCAGAGATGCTCTTCTGCCTACCTTGGTTGTAACGGGTGGTTATTTGAGTCACTGTTGCCTTTCTATCAGCTCGAACCAGTCTGCCCATTCTCCTCTGACCTCTGGCATCAACAAGGCATTTCCGCCCACAGGACTGCTGCTCACTGGATGTTTTTTCTTTTTCGGACCATTCTCTGTAAACCCTAGAGATGGTTGTGCGTGAAAATCCCAGTAGATCAGCAGTTTCTGAAATACTCAGACCAGCCCTTCTGGCACCAACAACCATGCCACGTTCAAAGGCACTCAAATCACCTTTCTTCCCCATACTGATGCTCGGTTTGAACTGCAGGAGATTGTCTTGACCATGTCTACATGCCTAAATGCACTGAGTTGCCGCCATGTGATTGGCTGATTAGAAATTAAGTGTTAACGAGCAGTTGGACAGGTGCACCTAATAAAGTGGCCGGTGAGTGTAAATCAATGGTTATTTGTGAGTTTAAAAAGCAGTTTCAGTTTGCTATAGCACTTCCACTGCAGTCTCCTGATACGTCCTGTAGGAATATCCTAACATTTATGCAAAATAACAACATTTATGCGACATTTATGTCATAACATTTATGCGGATAACAATTTAACATGAAACTGTGGTAAGTTGAAAATTTTCAAAAATGAGATTCACATAAACTTGGGAAGCAGACATGTAAGGTTCAACCACAGGAGGACTGTGTTTTATTCCTGCTTTGTGTCCACAGGATCCATAAATCTGTACTTCCAGATTAAAAAGACCTTTTTCTCTAAACAAACAAAACCCTCTGTTTTATTCAAATGATGTCATCGTTTTCATTTCTAATCTACAACAATAATTGTGATCTCTTTTTTGTGCACATTTCACACCCAGGATGTAAGATTCTGCTTCCCTCATGAACTGTTTTCTATTTTTGGTGTATTTTTGTGGCAGCAGCACATACATACAGTGCACAGGTACTGACGCATTTTTGTTATTATGTGGATGAAGACGTTTCTGAAAACCGTGTCATTTTATGTCGATATTTAAAACATTTTCAAAAATAAAAGCATTGAGTAGAAAAAGCTGTTTTCTGTGTAGACAAGAGCCAAGAAGACATAAATCCACCTTGGTCCTGGAGCTTCTCAGATTAACCATTTTCTCATTAATCCACTCAGAAATAATCTGTTTCTTCCTCCTAACTGAAGTTGTTCAAGAAGCCATATATAGCAGCTAAGATAATAACATCACACTTCTCATTTTTTTTTCTTTTAAAGGCACTGTTTCACTCCAATTTGGTTAAAACTGATTAAATATTTAGTAGTAGTAGTTAGGCTTTCAAACCCCAAAACACATTACGGCAAAGGCTGGTTCATCAAAGATCCGGTGCCCCGGCACAAACAGAGCAATGTTGTATATGCTGTTAAGTGCCAGGAGGACTGTGACCAGTTATACATCGGGGAAACAAAGCAGCCACTGTTCAAAAGAATGTCCCAACACAGACGAGCTACATCTAATGGCCAGAACTCTGCAGTTTTCACTCATTTACAGGCCAGCGGTCACTCTTTCAGAGATGAGGATGTTCTCATTCTTGATAGAGAGGAACGTTGGTTTGAGAGAGGAGTAAAAGAAGACATTTTTGTGAAGAAAGACCGTCCATCATTAAACAGAGGTGGAGGCCTCCGTTTTCAGTTGTCCCCCTCCTACAGTGCTGCTATTGCCAGTATCACTCCACCCCCTGTTAACAATAGGTGTTAATTAGATGTCAACGATAGCCATGTGATGTGAGTATCAGTCACATGGAGGCAGGGCTTAAAAGCCTGAATTTTGCCTGAAACTCTCAGACTGAAGAAGTCTCTTGGAAGAGAGACGAAACGTTTCATTAGAGAAGAACCCGTCCAGAGGACCTATACAATTTTTTTCTTTTTGATTTTTTACCTGGATTACTGAGATGCATCAGGACATTTAGTAGTAACATTTTTACACAAACAGCAGAAACTTTATATAAGAACAGAAAAATGTGCCCAAATTATTATTTCTGTGATATTCCTACATCAGCAACTGGAACTCCAAGCTGTTTCAACTCTGCCAAAAGGCTAACCTGGTAAAAAACCAGACCCCTGTCCTTCCCTTTGCTTCGTAAGAGGGTCTGGACTCTCGGCTATACAGAAGTGATTCTTGTTGGAGGCGTGGTCTCTGCTGAAGTTTAAAACGATCGGATCGGCTGACCGCGACCTACGTGTGCCAGCTAGTGATGTTCGATACTGCCGATTTTCTTTCCGATACTGATACCGAGTAAAATGTGGCTGGTATCGGCGATACTGATCGGATATTGATACTTTGTGCTAACACACATAATGTGCCTGGTAAAGCAGTGTTTTTCAAATAACTGCTTTATAAATAATACATGACATAGTAATTTATTTAATTTAAAATTCTTTCTAACACTAACCTTATGTTTGTTTAGCACAATTCTTATTCTAAAGAAATGTAATTTTTGAATAGTGAATAAAAGTGAGAAAAAACTGCCTAAAACTTGTTACTTTGTAAATTTTGTAGCGTTGTTTGGGGGTTTGAAAGAAGGTCCCTGGCCAGAACTAATCCTGTTTGGAGGGCCGTGGCATTTTATAGTTTGGGAACTAGAATTTAATTACAGCCACACAAAGCAGATTTTATGTTAAAATGACCTGCCGTACATCTACAGACCGAGTGACTGAGCACGTGCCACTGTGCGCGTGCAATACCCAAGCAGAAGAAAAAGTAGTTCCCTCCAACCACATTTGATTTAGACCAGATTTGAATAGTTTAGTTATTTTCCACTATTTTCCTGTTAATGGTAAACATTATGTGAAATAACTGAAGTATCAAAGTATCGATATTTTGATTTTAGCATTGATTCGAGAACATAAAGTTCTGGTATCAGTAGGATCGATACTTCAGTATCGATCTGCACGTCATTAGTGCCAGCTCCACTGTGAAGGAGGCTAAGCTAAGAAGCTAACTGGAAATTGCGTGTGCTGTAAACAACCCTACTGAGAGGAGAAATATACCGAGCTGAACGAGACGACTGTAAATGAGAGCTGCTGCTTTGTCAGACTAATTTATTTTAATTTGAAGCCTTATCAACACAGACTGGCTTCATTCACTTCCTCCACTGCRGTATGCTAAAATAACTAGCAGACACTGTGCAGAAAATCGACGTCGTTCAAAACTTCGCCTTCTGTTCTCTGATTGGCCCAGGTTGTAACATTTAGCTTGGATTAAAGCGAAATTTACAACATAATCAGGGCATCCTGACCCAGGCATCTTGTAACATTTAATAGAACTTTTTAAAGGAATCAACTAATATCATGGAGCATTGAAGTTATCAATCGAAAACTTATTCAACCATGCACAAAAAATTAATAACAAAAKATAAATGTTTATACAATTGAAATATTTCCAACTAACAACAGCTTAAGCTTAATTTTTTTTCAGTTTACGTCAAAAACAGGCTCCTAAAGTCCAAATATTTTTATCAGGCTGAAGTTATTAATGGAGTTCCATATACTCAAAAATGAATCGTCCTGAAAACATTTCCCATTTGTTGGCTTTAAATCTCAGTCCAAAAATAAAGTCCAAAAAAAATCCCCCTCAAAAAGACGAGAAAAAAAAAGTGGTACCACAGAAAAACAGTCAAAAATAAAAATGCTTTGATCTGACACAGGGCTCTGTTCTGCCCCTCGGTGACGTCCTCTCGCTTGTGTCGGCGTTTTCCTGGATCCAGACAGTTTCTGATTCTGTGATCCGTGGCGCTGGGGTAAATCTATAATCACCTTTTTCTTATTTTTTCATAACATTTGTTTAAACGTCCTTCAAAAAGAAAAGAAAACTCCCGCTGCACGGATCTGACGGAGTGAATGTCTCTCTCGCACGCTGGACACGCCCCCATTTTAATCTCTCTGCTCAGTCACACCTGAAACCATTCATGATCTTACCCAAAATCCCTTCCAAACCGTGAATAACTTTTAGATAATCCATAATGAAAAAACTGAAACTGTCCAAACAGTTGCCATATTTATTTACCACATTTTTTCTTTGAAAGGAATATAAACAGTGGTTATGTTACAAGGTAAAATAAACTACAAGCAGACACTGTGCAGAAAATCAACGTTCTGTTCTCTGATTGGCCTGAATGAAAAGCTCCTGAAGAAATCCTTGTTTCTGGGAAAGACCCAGACGGAGCAGTGAAGAAAACTAGAATTGAGTGGAACTGCGTAGGAAGGCAAGGGCCAGGCTGCCAAAAGGCTAATTTATTCATTATTTCCTGAACATCAAGGTTTAAATTTGACAGGATTGAGGTTGCTGCTTGGCTTCACATGTGATGACTTTCTTCACATTATAAAGATGGACATGTTGTTCATATAAAGTCATCATATAGGGTGCGTTGTTTTGACAGCCACCACAATCTTGCTTTCATGTACAGCAGGTAAAATAAGTATTGGACACGTCACCATTTTTCTCAGTAAATATATTACTAGAGGTGCTAATGACATGAAATTTTCACCAGATGTCGGTAACAACCCAAGTGATCCATACAT
>NW_013952894.1:74032-75187 GCF_001266775.1 Austrofundulus limnaeus
AGTTTTGCGAAAAACACTAATTTCGATATGGCTGAAAAACCACCTCATCCTAGTGCAAAAACATTTTGTCGAAAAACGTAATTTTTAAAAAATTGACGTGTTTCCATTGAGCAAATTTATTTTTGAAATTCTAATTTGCTCATTTTCATGGTCAATGGAAACACAGCTACATTGACACTCCTTGACTCCTCTAGACGTGCGTCCAATACAGACTTTGCAGGTAAACCAAACGCCCCGACACTCAAACTGCACTCGGTCTGACCGCAGCATACGAGTTATCAGTTAATCTAACACATATTTTTGTTCTGTAGGAGGAAACCAGAARACCCYAAGAAAACCCAAACATGCATGGAAACAACCTCCWTGCAGAACAACAACAGAAAACCTGCAATCCTCTGGTTTCAACACAATATTGCCGCAATAAAAGAGGGATTAAAATGATTTTGACTGCATGAGTCAAAGGTAGTTCATTCAGGAGTTTTGATGATATAAAAAGCATTAGATCATAAGATATTTTGCTAAACCTTCATGTTCAATTATTGGCTTTTTCCACAGTAACCCAGTACCTGAAAAGTCCTGCACTATGACACAGMTTTTCATCATTAGTATTTTAATCAGGCATCTTTCTGCCCTCCAGTGTTTCACTGTTTAATGAGCTATGAATGACAAATATTATTCTAAAGTTAGCTGTCTATCATTTCCCTTTAGGGGATGCACAGTAACACCATGTCTCATAAATGGAAATACGATGTGCTAAAAGAGGCAATATTAAAAAAGGCTATTTGCAGGACAGTGTGCATTTCAATATTGTTAAAAAAGTGACACAACGGCTGTGAAAGAATCCCCTCCAGTGCCAATTAAAACACTTATAGAAATACGTTTTGCTCAGSCAACATTAGTACGCTGTTGATAAACAAATGTATAACATCGTTATAAATCAGTTCTGAACTTCATAAATGTACATTGATTCAGAGTGATTACAAGGTAAATAATTATTTTAAATTCTATACAAACTAGCTTAGTCATCCTGCAGAAAAAAACTTTCAGGGTTTTATAATTTTGTACACTCTTGTCTTATCTATAAGCTGAACTCCCTTCAAATATATATATATATATATATATTTGTATGTATGGATCACTTGGGTTGTTACCAAC
>NW_013952894.1:76724-78267 GCF_001266775.1 Austrofundulus limnaeus
TTTTAAAATTACTTTATTGATGCTTCTTTAATGAAAAATCTACAACAAACAAAAGAAAAAGACAAAGAAGCAGCCAAACTAGCAATCCTCAACAACTTTTTAATTTTTACACCAGGAGCTAAAGGTCTGTTTCATTAAATCACATCCCCAGCAATTACCAGTTGTGGGATTAAATTATAAAAGAGTTCATACACCACTAGTTGGCAGTGTTGTACATATATTGTACATGAATTGTCAGCTACTAAGTGTCAAATTGAACTTGCGCTTTAAAATTAGCTTCTGTTAGTTTTTCTATGGCAAAAGCGGTTTTAAAGTTGTGGACATAAATATTTTCAAAAGCGCTTTAGAAATTGTAGAGTTAATTTTTGGATTAGCACTGACCATCACTGGTAAATGCATTTTAAAAAAACAACAACTGAAACTGCATTTAGTGAGAATGCATTTGGATGTAAGAAGTCAACTCAAAAACCTAACTCTGGGAACTTGTGTTTTATCTTCATTGGTTTGAAAGTATTCAGCAAGTTGTTTGATTTGCAGGAAGGAAAGTGCTGCGTACCACACTCACAATAGTGAAAGTGAGCCYCAAACTATCAGGCAGCACAAGTTTTTGTTGTCCATTTCAAAGCCTCCATATCAGATGTTACCGTGAGTGAATGTGAGGTTTTGTAAAAATAAAAAGTAAGTCATGCCCACTCTTGCAGCCCCAGAGTGCAGCACCATTACTGGACAAATGATCCCGTGCACTTTAAGYCATTTGCAACAATTTGTGTACCAGTGCAGCATGCAACATGTAGTGGGTGCATACACCATTACCGCACAATGAAGACAACAGTGGGACTCACTCAAATAACTCCTGTCAACATGGTGATCACAGAAGTCTCTCTGAAAGTCTCTAGCTTATAAAATCACTTCAGAGCAGTAGTGTGGGCCTCTTCTTTGTGAATGCAACAAGGTGAGTAAAAACAAAACACCACACCAGCCAACAAGAACCAAAGGGTTACACTAAAACAACACAAAATAAGTAATTCCTATGCTATATWATGCTGTAATTTTTCCAATCTGTTCATACATGGAGGGAAGACATTGTAAACATTATATCTGTTATATACGTGACATTGTGCAAAATGATACATTTCTATACACACCAGCATTCATGGAAAAATACAAGGTACCACTTTACAATAAGGCTCTCCTTATAGATGGCTTATAAATGGTTTATAGAAAGTTTATTGATTCATCCGTAAACACTTTATACATAATTAATAAATGTTTATTTTGGATTCTTAAGGACAGTAAAGAGACAAAACTGCCCAGTTCCTCGCAAAATAGTGAGCCAAATCTGTTTGTGTACATATTACTAGGTTTATAAGCACAATTATGTATTGGAAACTGTTTTGGACTAATTATCTATCTGTTTCACCTGTTCAATGTTAATCTGTTTGCCCAGACGTCAGGACTCCGCAACGGACTGACCTCTCTTGTTTGATGAGACTCTTTGAGCTGGGAGCCCTGTGATAGGCTGGACAGCACATTAGGCGATCTG
>NW_013952894.1:78912-80208 GCF_001266775.1 Austrofundulus limnaeus
ATATTATACACATATTATTTGTAGTGTTTTAACGGATGTTCGAATGAAATAAAGTATCAAAAAACAGAGAAATGACTGTCTGAAAGTTGRTATAACTCAAAAGGAGAAAATAAAAAACTTAGAAAAGAAAAGAACAATTTTCTTCCCGCTATCAACTTTTCACTTAAAGTGGCAATAACACAGCTAAACGTTTTCTATTCTCTGATCCACTTTGCCGTCTCTCAGAGCTGCATCAGATACAGCTCCACTTGGCTCCATTCAGCAGCCTGATCGATGGCTTTAGACACACCCACACATCTGATATCGCACTTCCAATTAGACCCATCACTGTATTCAAGAAAGACCAGAGGAAACAGAGAGATAAGAACACCACAGAAGATTGGAAATTCATTGAAACAAAGTGACAACACGTGCTTCTTAAGAGCCATTCAAACTGTAATGTAACAGTAAATGACAGAACCATCACATAGACCCTGAAAGAAATAAGACATCTGCAAAACAACCAATTGATTCTCTGCCTTTTATGAAGTGAAAAAAGGTGGCTGAGAGGCAAAGTGATAATAAGAATGGAAAGTAAGACGAGAAGAGGAATTGGTAAAAGCACCAACTTTCTCTTGCTGCTTGTCTTCAGAGGAATGTAAGAATGATTTGAGAGGAGCAGATAACCCACAGCYAAGCAATTTAATCCATCAGACAACAGCTTCTCCTCTCTGCAAAGAACACAGCGAAGCCAGAGCCAAAGGTCGTACCATCAGCCATTACTTTTCCTCTCCTACTCCCTCATGAACCACCTCGTTGCTCTGAAAGATACTGCAGCACTGGGYGTGATGAAGATGCAACTTCTCCTACAAACCAAACTGATCTTTCACTCATAAACAACTTTATTGAGCTTTGTAARGTAATCCAAAACATCTTCATAAATTCTTGGCACAACAGGCTGTGTCTAGACTCAGAGCTGCCCCCATGAGACCTGCAGTCTTACCTCTGAGCCCGGATCATCCATAAAGACCAGGAGCTAGTGGCTCATACAGTGTGTGTCTGTGAGGTTATGTGATTCCAAACGTGCATCCCGGCAGTGAGGGGGGAGTCACTGACAGGAAAGACTGGATCTCAGTCTGCAACACCAGTGATCCAGTCAAAAACGTTCATGTATTTATTGATGACCAAGTTACATGAAGGTGTAGGTTTGATGTCTTGTCTCAAAATGTTCATGTTCTGACCCAAATAATAACATCAGAGACTTAAAGGGATCCATGATTAGTTGTAACATTAGACTTTACTTGATAAACATTTATT
>NW_013952894.1:80948-82985 GCF_001266775.1 Austrofundulus limnaeus
GTATTTTTACAGTCTTTATTTTACAGTTAAAATATATGTTTATTAAATAAATTCTAATGTTGCAACTAATCCTGGATCCCTTTAAAACTTGTTATTGTTGGTTAAGGTACACAAACACTGCTAATAAGCCCAACATTTAAGATATACCAACCTAAACAATTATTAAAGCACTGTGATACAATGATGACTGCTGCAGTTTTCTTTTACAATAACTGAGGCGTTAATGTGATGTTAGCAATCATCTTTAGATTACATTTGTATTTAATCTTTGGGAATCACTGCCTTACACAATCTTTCTGTTGGTTTTTATCCCTGGGGTCAAATACATTATTCAAAGTATGTCTCAAGCTAGTCTGTAGAGCCTTGATAATGTAGTCTGCATTAAAATGAAACAAATAGAGATGTCCCCAGCCAATCACAACAATCATATCTGAGTCCTGTTTCAGAGCAGCTGGTCACACTGAAGGCCACATACTCTGAAGCTGACGCGTGATCACATGGTTGTTCGGCATTCGTTTTCACAACACCTTTCATAGCTCCTGAGACACACCGTGCTGAGCTCCTGGGGAACCCCTCCCTCTGCAGGATACATCACTGCATGGGGTTCCTTCCTGCTGGAGTCTACACTCCGAAAACAAACAAACAAACTGTCATCCGCCATTTTTTTCCTCAAACATGTCCTAGTTCAATCTCCACACGTTTCATTTGTGAAAAAAGAAAAAAAAATAGTATAGGTCTTCTGGACGGGTTCCTCTCTAATGAAACGTTTCTTCTCTCCTCCAACGAATGAAACTCAAACGTTTCATTAGAGAAGAACCCGTCCAGAAGACCAATACAATTTTTTTTCTTTTTGATTTTTTACCTGGATTACTGAGATGCATCAGGACGTTTCATTTGTGAGTTTTTGGCTATTTAACTATTTTTATAAATGTCTACTTCTGATTAAAACAGTTGCATTCTGAAAGTAAGTAGGTGACACAAAATGCAGTCAGAGCACTTTAACACGCCCACGAACTTCAGACCAATCACACGATGCTTTTGTTCAGAGTGAGAAACGGTTCGGCCGAGGTCTTGTGTTGAGAAGGGCAGGTTCTATCAGCTCTCCAAACTAAACGACACAGTTTTCGTCAGGCAACTGCGACAATGAGAGTCGATTTCAGCAGTTCAGAGGGAGTATGTAAAGGCCTACAGCCACTGATCTCTGCTGCTTTCTGCAGTTTTGCTGCAGCTCCACCGTTACCTTTACACAGCTGTGGTGAAACGTTGCACCGTAATGTTCCAAGATGTCTGCAGTACTGATTTTTTTTGAAACACAAAATAAGAGCAGTTCAGTAGCTACATGAAAAATGATTGAAAAAAACTCTGAAGAGACGAGCTTCTTTGAGAGAGTTAAATAAGGAAAATTAGTTTTATTTGCTAAGTCTAGTAACTAACTTTCTACGTAACTATAAAAGAATGTCACATAAGCCCTTTTGTACATTAAATAGTTACTAAGTGTTGACCTCAAAGTGTATCTTACCCCCATGTGAAAAGATAACTCCGCCCCAAGGCTAAATTTGAAAAATGCATCACAGTGGGTAGGGAAGGGGTTGGGGAAGGGGGGGTTAGAGAGCGGAGGTGTGGCCAGGACGAGAGAAAGTGACAGCTAGCATTAGCATAATTGATGCTACATGGAGAGTGACCACAGTATCGCAGATAGTTACATCTCTGAACGTCTGAGGTGGAGGATTTTCACCCCACACCAGCCTCGGACAGAGGAGGAGGAGCTCCGACAGCCTGACAGAAAAAAATAAAAGCATACAGCTGCAGCTGCTCACATGATCGCTGGTTTAAATCAGGAATAAAAGTGTTGGGTCTTGTTTGACTGAAGTTCGGTCCGGTACATTTCAACCTCTTTGGACGTTTACCTGTATAAAGAGCCCTAAAAATCCATAAATTTTGCAAAAAATCCATACAACTTGCACCCGCGGGGGTCAGCTGCGGACATGAAAGCGCCTGCTGAAGGAAAGGAGAGAGGAAAAATAACTTATTTCTAGC
>NW_013952894.1:83668-86997 GCF_001266775.1 Austrofundulus limnaeus
CATGTTTTTAGACCAAATGTTACAGATTTGAACAAATACGCACAAAAACATCAAAATAAGCACAGAAACAGTACTATATAACATTTTAGACACATTSTAGACAGTTTATCAGCTAAAAAAGTTAATTTTGGGGTAAGTTACTCTTTAAAAAGTAAAATGTCACTGTCTTGATTTTATCCTTGTACATTTTTGCCAAGTTAGGCTTTTAGGTTTTTTACAAAAATGTGACAGAAAAGTGTTTAATTAAACCACAGTGACCTTTCGCCACCAACTTTTCTTTAGTTTTCTCTTGAGTCTTAAAGAGTGTGTGTGACAAAGTCGAGAAAATTCCCCCAACAGCCTCCTAAAACTCTTGTTGATGGAGTTTAAGACATTCAGATGTCTCCATCAGCTGAGCATCACCCTCACGTGGTGAGCTTTCATTCATTTCATTTTATTTGAAGAAGGACAGCACAATAAACAATGTTACATGATAAAAAACAAGCAACCGTTGCTTTGTACAAGGGTTTTCTAGCCATAGGCTAATTTGCAAACCTAGTCCTTGGTTGGACTTTTAAAATAAAAACAGCTAAAAATAAAATAAAAACAGTCCCCCCTCTCTCTCTCTCTTACTCACTCACTCACTCACCCCTCCCCACACACACACACATGCACACACACATGCACACACACTCACACTGAGTGACTATAACTAGTGATAAGCAATACATGAAAAGATAAGCATCAGAAATATCAAATTAAACAACCCAACAAATTCGGCTGGTTTCCCTCAGTGTTCACACGTTTGCTTTTGTTTCAGCCAATGTTTCACCTGACAATTAAAAACTTTAATATCTGTCAACATTTCCATTGCTGATGGTAAAGTGTTCAAAGTAAGGAGGGCCTCTAAATAAGAAGGAACATTGACCAAATGATGTTTTATATTTTGCAGGTTTGCAATCTCCATTAAGAGAACCTCTTGTTGCAGCTCCAGTGCTGCTGACTTTTAAGATCATTCTGCCCACAATATCTGGGGCAAGACCTTTGATACACTTAAAAGTTAATTTTAAGAGAGAAAACTGTAAAAAAAAACTGTCAAAGCTCAATAAACTATATTTCTCCAGTATTTTACAGTGGTGCCACCTCAATGGTTTTTGATCTAAAACTCTCAGTGCTTGTTTGTACAACAGCCTCATAGGCTTTAAAGCAGACTGAGCTGCTTGGCTCCAGACAGTGATACAGTATGAGAAATGAGACAGAATCATGGCATGCAGGTACAACTGTGCAGTTTTTTTTACATAAACATGATCTTATCAGATGAAAACAGTTTACATTCGTCTTAATGGTTTTAGACACTTTCCTAATGTGAGCCTTAAAGTTAAGGTGGGAATCTATAAATGACACCTAGGTATTTAAACTCATCCACTTTTTGGATTTCCCTCTGATCAGTCACAATTGAAAAGTTGCTACTGACTTCARGGCGGATTGTGAAACACATTGAGACTGTTTTGTTGCAGTTCAGAGTCAGACAGTGAGTCTTAAACCACTGAGACGCTCCCACCTTCTCCCTGTTCAGTAGCTCTGCTGCCTGTTGTGGAGTCTTTGCAGATACATATATGATGGCGTCGTCTGCATACATCTGACATTTAGCATACTTACAACAGTCTGGTAAATCGTTAATGTATAAACAAAAAAGCAACGGGCCCAAGATGGAGCCTTGTGGAACTCCCGCCATGCAGTTTTGAAGGCTAGATTTCATTTAACTTTAACACAATGTTCTCTATTTTTTAGGTAAGAGCTAAACCAATTTATAGCTAACTGGGAAAAGTTATATTTACTAAGTTTATGTATGAGCATGTCATGATTCACCATATCAACACTGCACCAACCACCATCATCTAAGGATCTTCTAATATTATCTATAAGGTAAGAAGTTGCCAATTCTGTTGAATCACCAGAATGAAACCCAAACTGGACAGGACAAAGAAGCTGATTTTTTTTCCAAATAACCAGTAAGTTGCTCAACTATTGCTTTTTCAATTACTTTGGATATTATTGGTAAGATTGTTATTGGTCTATAGTTACTGACGTGCTCAGAATCTCCAGATTTCAGAATTGGAGACATGACTCCTTTTTTGAAGGTGTGAGGAAACTGCCCTGTTGCAAATGATAAGTTCAAGCATTAATTGAGCAGAAATAAGAATCCAAAACACTGCAAGTGTAATTCAGTACCAGTGGTTTTCAGTCAGATTAATGGCCAATTGTTTCAGGAACCATCAAAGTGAAACAAAAGCAACAGAAAACTGGCACTTGTGAGGCCTGATAAAGAATCAGATTCTGTTTTCTGTCGACAGAGCAGTAATCAGTTGTTGAAATATAACAGGTACATGTTGGTTTGAATATTTCAAGCTGTGCAACATACCACATGTTCTCATGGAAAACCAAAAACTCAAGCCCAGAGTGTCTCTTCCAGCTGCAGAGACACACAGTCATGAATAAATATTTCTAAATTACACCAACAAGCACATAAAAAAACAGTTAGACGAGACGTCCTTGTAGTAAAAAAACAATAACTTTTGATAATAAAGTAGGTGCATGCATCTTTATTGCCTGGGTTCACATTTGTGTATACCTTTAGAAAACTATCCTCAGCTGACTCCCCAGTCTCCTTCAGGTGACTGTGGTATCGCTCCAACAAGCCAACATAAAACACTCATCAATCACAGCGGCTAATCTCAGGTTCTCGCTGGCACTTTCATTGTGCAAACTTTTCTATACGGCTGCCTTCCCATAATGCAGCTCTGCGTGCTCTGACAGGCCAGGAGCCCTGCAGCTCGCTGCCATGAGAGCCGCTCTGCAGCGGCACGTCTTTSAACAGAAACACCGGCGGGCTTTGGCTAATCTGGACATCTGGAGCTCTGAACGGTGAGTACACGGACCCAGAATTCTGGTGACCTCAGCTTTGCCTTCATGCAGTGTTGTATAAAGTACCTCAAAGTGATACTTGACTAAAAGTACAAATATTTTACCATAAATTTACTTTGGTAAAAGTTCAAGTCTCCCCTAAGAATATTAAKTGAGTAAAAGTCTTAAAGTATCTGATACATTTTGTACTTAAGTATCAAAAGTAAATTTCTGACACAAAATGTACTTACGTATTAAAAGTAAAGGTATTGAGTAAAAATGCGTGGTTAGACTTCCCAAAATTACATTTACTGGGAGGTGACACCCTGAAAAAACATTTTTCTAAAGGCCAAAATGGCAAAATTATCATATAAAAATGTTAATGTTAAAAAATTTAGGATGCACTAGCCCAGTGTTTCCCAAAGTTGGGGTCGAGACACAAAGTG
>NW_013952894.1:88129-89376 GCF_001266775.1 Austrofundulus limnaeus
ATAATATATATTTATACTTCTCATCCAACCACAATTAAATTCACTCTATCAGGAGGATAATATTTTTAACAAGTTGTACTAAAATAGGAGTAACGACTTTCTACTACTTACCTTTTTAAAAAAATGTAATAAGTAGAAAGTACTGATAACTGTGTAGAAAATGTAAGAAGTAGAAGTAAAAAGTAGGCTGAAAATCAATTACTCAAGTAAAGTACAGATACCAGAAATRTCTACTTAAGTACAGTAAAGAAGTATTTGTACTTAGTTACTTCACAACTCTGCCTTCACGGTGAATGAAAATAGCAAAGTATGTTGTTTTATGGAGTTTAATTTAAAATGAAACTCATCCAAAAWGAAAAGATTCACAAGCGCTTAATGTTAATCTTTAAACACATTAAACAAAATTACGACCTAAAACATAATGTGTGAGACTCTGATCCAGTAAAAAATAACAAYATAAGAGAACCGTTGGCAGTTTGGAGTTGGACATGCAGAGCATATTACAGAAAAACTGTGGCATTCTCTTTAACATTTGTGTTCCTATCTTCAATCCTTACAGATGGTACTTTTTTTTGTCTTTCAATCTTTGTCACTGCTCTTGGCAGATGAAACACAAACAACCCCATTCAAAAATAAACACAGCAATTTTATGCATGTTGACATTTCATTCTGCCATATCTGTAATTCTCCACTCCCAACTGTGAGAAAGACCTTGTTTCTTGAAGCACTGCACAGATAAACAGCCTGTACATCAGGCGCACAATCATTTTAATCATGTCAGTTCTTCTCTTATAGGCACATGCTGTCCCAAATAGGTGCCAAACTGTGAGCTGTAACTGCAGCTGGCACGGGGATAGATTTTAAAACACTGTTTATTTTAATTGCCATGAAAAGTGACATCTAGGTCTCTAAATATGGAAAACATGCAGGAAATCTATAAGACATGTATGCAGAGAAACTGTCCGCCCCCTCAAACACGTATAATGGTTGCATGAACAGCTCTCCTCTGCTTTCAAAGCACCAGTTCCTCAAATTAAAAGCATTTGCAAAATCAATGATGAAAGAGGCTGTGAGCTCTGGATGAACAGGGACGTTTTGCTTGGGAGAGATTTTACAGCTGAGAAATCAAATAAAAACTTGTGGAAAATAAAATGTTCATTTTTTTAATTACTACATCTTAAATGTTCACAAATAAACGTAAAAATTTCCCAAAAGAGGAAGAAAAAACAAAAACTAAACTGTAAGAC
>NW_013952894.1:93327-94899 GCF_001266775.1 Austrofundulus limnaeus
GACTTTTTTTTCATATGTTGCTTTAGATGATGTCAGACCTTGGATGGAAACCTTTGGATGCTCTTTCTTTGTGCACTCCGGTTGGGTCAGCGGGTCRAACAGAGGCGGCGGCGGCGGCGAGGTCGTTGGGACCGCAGAGTTCTGTGTGGAAACAGCTGGAAGCAGGAGGAGCAGAAAGAGGCCGGCCAGGAACGAGGGGCTGGAGTCCTGGGAGGACGCCGTCATGGTGATGACCTCTCCTCTAGCTGCCAAGGTGGGCCTCTGGGAATAAGCTGGAGAAGAGAAAAGACAACTTCAGCACCTCAATGTAACACTGTTACACCTGGGCTCTCTGAGTCACTTCCAAATCATTTTCACCCTCAAAACTTTCAGCTCCTCAGGGCTTATGGCTCCGGCACAGAATGGAACAGACAAAAAAAAGAAGATGCAAAGGGAGGAAAATTAGGAGAATCACTATAGGATGAATAAAAACGGATGTCAGATAAGTAGAAGGTGGCTGCAAAGGCGAGATAAAACGCTGAATAAACTCAATGGTGAAAGTAAAAGCCAGGAAAATGGAGAGGCAGTGTGTGAAGGACACAGAATGAAAAAAAAAAGTCTAGAAAATACTTTAGCAATGAGTCATATCAAAGAATTACCTAACATTTGAACTTTGTCATAACCAACGCAAAAGTGCAATTCAATTTTGAAAGTTAATTTAATGGCTGATTAAAAWGGGGAAATTGAATGAGATGGTGGACTTTGCAGCTTGTGTTTCCACAAGTGGCCCTCAAAAAACGTGCAGGAAAAAACTGTTTGCACAGCTCCGATCCCTGTATATTCCTGGCTTCTTGACGGTTTTACTGCATGTGATACACAGCAGGGTGTAAATGACCTCCCATAATTCCTTCAGTATTCAAATCACATGCAAGCGAACACCGACACACCGACACACCGACACACCCTCACACACTCGTCCAGACAGTGTCTTCTCCTGCAGTCGTAACGTCTGAGTCGACACTGCTGAGCTGAGACCAGCACTTCATCATCTCCTGCCCTGCTCTCCTCACAGTGTTAGCTTAGCGAGGTGTAATATCATTAAAGTAGATTAAAAACCGGGAGCATCAACTTTCTGCAGCACTTTGACTCAGTTACATCCCTCTGTAGTGTTTTCCTCACTAATGCTTTAATCAATAACAAATTATTAGCCTGGTTGAGTTGCAAATCAACCACGTTGGCCTGCGATCAATTATCCCACTCRCTGTAGTTGGTAACTAATTAGGCAAATGGTACAAATACAGAGGAGTCAACAGCTTCCAGCTACTGATGGAACAGGTGGAAGTGTTCAGTCGGATCTGAAGTCGACTCTTCAGGTTAAATCAAGTTTCACGGTTCACTGTGCAGAACAGGAAGAGGTCTGAAAAAGGAAGTGCTTTTAACACGGTTCAGATCTTTTAAGATAAGGCTCGGTGGTAAAATTATAAATAATTAATTAGGGCTGCAACGATTAATCAATTAATCGATGACTAGTCGATTATTAAAATACTTGATGACTAATTTAATAATCGATTAATCGTTTTCTTATTTTTGTTC
>NW_013952894.1:101622-102733 GCF_001266775.1 Austrofundulus limnaeus
TTTTTTCTGCTCTGTTGTCAACATGTACAGTAATGGGAAATACAGACACTTGACCGTTTAGCGTTAGCCGTTAGCTTCTCCAGCTGATCACATGGTCATGTGGTGTTAGCCACTCCAGCTGTTATAAAGGACCTCCTTGGAGAAAACTAGTCTCTGCTGAATGATGAAAACTTTCACGTCACATGTACCCACAAAAAAAAATGCACACAAGCCTCATCTCTGAAAACAGACAAATTCCACCCATGTGCCGTTGGTCACACTGCACACTGGGTCACAGCATGTGGGCAGCAGTGATGCACGCTGTGTGTCAACAACAACTCCTCAGTGTGTGTTTACTTTGGTCTGTAAGGGGGTGGGAGGCACGCCTCCTTTAGGCCCCTCCAAAGATGCTCGATAGGGTCCATCCAATTTCCTGTCCTGCTGTGAGCTGGATTAGCATTAGTTTGTCAGCAAGAAAGCAGAACAATCTATAGCAGTGAAGACACAAACACACACGCAGACATGCAGAAGCTTTAAACACAGACTCACTAAGCCTCTGTTTACTGGTCACAAGCATTGATTAAAGGAACTCTGTTTGTTACGACAGGGAGATAACAGACGTGGTAAAACCTTTGTGATCAGCCAGGAAGTGTATCTTTTTACATTTAGTTTTAGAAAAGAATAACACACTGCAGTCACACCGTTAAAAAGTAAAATCGTAACAGCACATATTGATTACTTTGTTTTAGTCCAGATGCCAGTAAAAAACAGAGGTGAACATCTCTTCAATTTAAAGAAACTCAAGAGAAATAAAACAAGCAGTTAATGATCACTGAGCTGAATCAGTGTGCATGTTGTGTGTGTGTGTGTGCGTGCGTGCGTGCGTGCGTGCGTGCGTGCGTGTGTGTGTCTGCAACCTTTAAAACCAAAAGAGCCATTTCTGATATGACGCACTAATAAAATGTGTCCAAAACCACAAAACAAGCTACAACTGTGATTATAAACTGGTGGTCCATGGGCCTTTTCTGGGCCTTTTTGAGAATCTTTACGACCAGTGGAGGTGACTTTATAAAAATTAAAAAATATGTTGTGAATTTTATTATTATTTTTACACATCAGGACAATATTATAT
>NW_013952894.1:103121-107701 GCF_001266775.1 Austrofundulus limnaeus
GTACTATATAACATTTTAGACACATTCTAGACAGTTTATCAGCTAAAAAAAGTTAATTTTGGGGTAAATTACTGTTTAACCTCAAAAGTACAGTTTTTAAATTAAATGTTGCTGAAACAGCAAGTTTCTCAGTGGATCTGTGCTCAAAAATGCAGCCTAGGTGGAGTAGTCGAACACAGATCCATTGATCCTTCAACACAGAGCATCTTCAGAAGACAAGTTGATAAAGTAAATTTATAAAATCTGTATTGTTCCATACAAGTGTGTATTGAACCTAAAGTACTGTTCGATACGGTTCGATACAGGTACATGTATTGTTGCAGCCCTAATGCATATATATACTGTATACTGAAGTTCATAAAAACTAGTACAACTGAACTATTCAGATAGATTTTTTTCCTAATTCTTGTTATTTTTGAAGTGTTCATATTATTTTAAGGTAATTATGATGGATCTGAGAGAAAGATGATAGAAAGAAAATGGATTATTTAAGTAAACAGGTTAGCATGAGCTAACATGTTTTACTTTTTGTAGTATTGATCACATATTTGCATACAAATATGATTTGTTGTGAGAATGAAAAACAAAACAAATTCTGTTATGTTTGGTCACATTAAGAGTCAATGTAGAGGGACCAAAGAGTCACATGTTGCAGACCCCTGGTCTACAGTAATGCATCAAAAAATAATCAGCTAGAACATGAATGGTCTTTGTGGGGTCTCGGTGAGGTCTTTAGGCCAGGGGCGATTCTAGGGGCGGGGCCACAGGGGCATTGGGCCCTGCTGAAATTTGATTGGCCCCCTGAAATGCCCCTGTCTTGTCACTCATCTGTCCTTTGCCTAAGAGTGATAATGCTGGGTGCAGTTCCATGGCTAAACACTAGGGGCACTAATGAGCCAAAGATAAACATCCAGCATGAATCAAGCTGACAGTTTTTTTATTATTATTATTTTATTAAAATTTGTACAATCCCGCAGAAAAAGTCTTTCAACTCACAAAAGATGGCTGGATTCTCTCACAGGCTGTGTGTTTGACAGGAGTTTATCTATGTACTGTAAAATGCATGTACATTTGGTAAGGAGAATTTAATGCAAGCTGTTTTAAAATTACATTACAAGTGTTTAAGCATGTGACTAGTAAAACATATATAATATATAATACCATACCAAAAACCAGCGATTTGTGTGCAAGGATGCTGAACACTTAGCCCCTCTATGAGTGTTGTGGCCCCTTGATGGCCCCTTACTCAGAAAAATCCTAGATCCGCCACTGCTTTAGGCCCCTTTTCTGTGCAGGGTCACTGGGAGCTGGTATCTATCCTCAGCATCATTGGGCGAGAGGTGGGGGTACCACCTGGACAGGTCATCAGTCCATCACATGGACACATGGAGACAAAMAGGACAACACTACACTCTAACTCACCCCCAGTGATCACTTAATGTCACCAGTGAAGCTAACATGCATGTGTTTGGTCTGTGGGATAAAACCAGAGTAACACATGCACAGGGTGAGCATGTAAACCCCTGACAGAAAGGTCTCAGCTGATGTGTGCCTTCACTCAACTCTCACACTCTCTCAGCATCTTTAGTGTGCTTCACTCTGCCTGTACACTTGCTCCAGTTAGTGTTGCAAACAACAGGTTGCTTTAACATTTTATCAAATTTCTTTTTAATCATTTCATCTATCTCTCTTTGAAATTTGAAATATCAATAAAAGCATCATTTCTGTTCAAATTAAAACAGCCTAAAGCTAAAAAAGTACATTGGAAATCAGGGGATTCTGATGTTATCAGTCCATGAAATGGACGTTATTAGGCGTTATCAGTCCCATACAATGGTTTCAGAGGGTCCCTACTGTGCCTTCTAGGCTTCAGACTGTCCCAACAGTGCCTACTTGTGGTCTAATATATCAACGAAAATGAATGTATAAATAACCAAAAGACATTGTAATAAATTATTTGTGCCCGTGTCGGTCTTGAGCCCTGATCTAATGTTCTCTGGTCTGACACTCTGCCCATTGCCCTATTGGGAGGCCACAATATACAATTGTTGGAGGGCGGTGTCTTTGGCGCTAACCATGTCATTTGCTCTAAAGTTAACCTTAGTGGCTTTAAGCCTCATATTACCCTGTTTTTTATGCCTCATATTAACCAGATAGTGGTTTTATGCCTCATACTAACCAGCTGACAATCAGAAGCCATTCTATGGGACGGGGAACCTGCTAACTGGCACAGACGGGACATTGTGAAGCCATTGTATGGGACTGATAACGCTTAATAACGTCCATTTCATGGATAACATCCGAAGCAGGTGTTGGAAATGCTGGTTACAATTTTTAGTTCACAGAAGAAACACATTTTAACCTACTGGTTAAAAAAAAAGAAACCAGACACTGTATTTCCTGTTAAATCTCTTTCAGAACAACTTGTAAGCATCTCACAGCAATACAAGAGCCTTTCTTTTCCCTGTGGCTTACAATAAAAGCCCACCGCTCCATGGTGTCGAGATATTTTTAGAAAGCTCAACCCAGAAAAACAAGGTAAGCTGTCTTTAAAGGAATAAATAATAATCCAGATGGCAGCCTGTAAATCTCAACGACTCTCACACAGGCTGTCATACGTCTCTTCCAATGCTAACTTGTAACGATGGCAACAGAGCGACAGCGTGGTAGTGGAGCGGTGAGGAAGCAGGTTGTGTGTTTCAGTTCAGACATCAACAGGCTCCTGAAGAGGAGCTGGATGGCAGACTGCCCGATGATGCAACACAGTGAAGTGCTCCAGACTGGGAAAAGCTTCAAGGACCACGATCAAAGCTATGTTTACTAAACTGGGTGACCTTGTTAACTGCATGTGTGGTATATATTGTAAATATTCAGTTTGTAATTTTGATTGATAAAGAAACTGAAAGAAAAAGAGATGTTCATCAAATAAATATTTTATTTTTTCACCTTTATTTGTTTGAAAATGTCAAAACCTTTTACAGGTGTTACTATTCACCTTCTGATCACATGACATGGGACCATAACTGTATTTAAAGGAATAGTTCAGATATTTTGAAGTTAAATTTTGACGTAAAGGTGTGATTAGCTATCTTGTTGAGCAACCTCTGTTTGGAGAAAAACTGTTTTATCCTGGATCGTTGCCATCCTAAAATAAAATTAGTATAGGGTGGTTCAAGCGAATGTCAATTATGCAGCTAATTTCACATTCAGTTTATAATAATAACAATGTAAGAATGGTCACAAACTTTATTATGAGCCCCGTACGTGAAGCGTAAGCTGGACTCATATTGTTTTCATAATTTTTTTCTCAGTGATTTTCGGTCAACCGTAGCACAAAAACGTCTGCACCGATCAACATGACATTTGTCAGGACTGTAGATGACTCTGACCTACACTGCTCCAGCCAACGGTTTTATGATAGACCCCATATTTGAGGAGGGGGCTCCTTTCAAAGTGGGGGTGTCAGGACATGCAAAAATGCTTATAACTCAGAGACTGTTCAAAATAGAAGCTTCAGATTTCTTTTGTTGTTTAGCTCTGATGAGGGGCTATCCATCAGGCCCACCAATCAGTGCCCCCCACCCACCCCTGGACCCCCAACTTATCTGAAAAAGGGGTATCCGGACATACAAAAATGGTTATTGCTCAAAAACTATTAAACTGAGGAGCTTCAGATTTTCTTTGGTTGTTTAGCTCTGATGAGGGGCTATCCATCAGGCCCACCAATCAGTGCCCCCCACCCACCCCTGGACCCCCAACTTATCTGAAAAAGGGGTATCCGGACATACAAAAATGGTTATTGCTCAAAAACTATTAAACTGAGGAGCTTCAGATTTTCTTTGGTTGTTTAGCTCTGATGAGGAGCTATCCATCAGGTCAACCAATGGCACCCCACCCCCCCAAAAAAGACCCCCACCCAAACCAGTACAATTTTGGGATGCATCTAGTAGCTTGACATTTATTAGGAATAAAGACTTCTGAGTTCTGTTGCATTTGTGTGTGCGGGGGTCATTATGTTACTGCTCTGTGGTATCTAGTTTTAAAGGAACCCATTATGGTGCAATGAACAAATTAGGATACATCTGTGGGCTACACAACTCCCAACCTTTTGTTTACGTCAGCTCCGCCCTCCCAACACAGCATTAACGTTAGTACTTCAGATATGTGAAAATGGCTACTAGTATAAGCAGATGCACAACGGTACAACAGTAGTAGACGGGCTGCGTGCCCTAACCACCCCAGGGATTGGTAGAGTCAGACTAGAAAAACAACCAAAGTCAGAACCTTGATGCAAGGGAGACCAACGTGAGTCCGTGGCCACTTCCCCAATGCTAGCATAACAGAGGTAGTGGTGTAAGAAAATATCGATACACTGAAATATCGCGATATTTCATTTCCCGATACTGTATCGATATTCTAAAGCCCTATATCGATTTTTTTATTAAGGTTTAAAATGTCTACTTTCCTGCCAGCCGTTCATTTTTATGTTGTAGTTCAGCCTCTGACCACTAGTTGGCAGCAGTGAGCCAGACATTTGGCTCCTTTTTATTGTTAAGTGTTGGGTGACCATATTGTAAATT
>NW_013952894.1:109111-110801 GCF_001266775.1 Austrofundulus limnaeus
TTTAATAACAGCTAAAGTTGACATAGATACTTTTTTATGGTATAGTATTTAAATATATGCCTGAGAAATACATAATATTGGCCCCTTTAAAGTAATAGAAAACTGCACCAATGGAGCCACGGGAAACTTTAGTTTCCCATTCATAGCCTGTAAATCAGAGGTACATCACCTTTAAACTGTTCTTCCAATCACAAATTGAACAAAACATCCAGCAGTGTCTCAGAAACACACATAGTTACACTATTCATCTGGTAAATAACCTTTCAGTACTCCATACTGTCCTAAAGACAGCACCACAGTGTTTGTTGCCTTGCTTGTGGTATTTACGTGGTCTTTGGAAAACACTCCAAGATGGTACTTGCTGCTCTTCTTCTACACTGYGCTTTTTAAACTCAGTCTTTATTGTGACTTTAATGTGAAACTGGTGGCCAGACTTGAACCATCTCTTCTTCRCAGAGCTTCCCTGAACTAGTTGGGTRAGTTCAAATCAATAAAATGCCCCCGGGGGGGCTCCAAGTTCTCACAATGAAACAGTATCAGGTAGACCCGGTAAGAAATGCAGTCAATAAGATCACATTATGGTTTCTGTGTGTGTGAATGAAAGTGTGAGACTGTGGCTGACAGTGCAGAGTGAAATCATAATAGAGTTTCAGAGGGCCAGACACAGTGTGTTATTACATAGCATGGTTGTATAGAAGCAGCTGGCTGTTTCAGGTTACACATGTAGCAGTCTGTGTGTGTCTGTGTGTGTGTGTGTGTGTGCCTGCACCATTTCAAGCCTGAATATTAAAATGATATGTTTAAAGGCTCGATGGAACTGTACATTTCTGCTTATTTGTTTGGACATTTGCAGCGAGTTTTTGAATTGTACAGTTTTGTTTGTTAAAATGTGTGTCCCAATGTGGCCTCAAGCTAACGCTGCCACATTATTTTATTTAGTGCAAAATGATACCGAAAGCGCAACATGAATAATCAAATACACAACAACAACTAGAAGATAACATCTGACACRATATGGGAGTGTGTAAACGAGCCCAGAACCTAATACAATGTTCAGTGATTGGAAAAACAGCTAAACTATGTTTAGTTAGAGAAAACACTRATYAAAAGCTAATTATAAACATAACARTGTGATGAAAAACTGTATAAAMYAATTTATTTTAAAAWTTAATRAACACTGGTTTGATAAAGTTAAATAAAAGTCGTAAGACTAAAGTATTTACCTTTTTGGTGATGGTTTTACCTAATGAGAAATCCATCCTCTGACCCTTTTGTCCATAAATAATTGATCCTAATGGAAATAAAGATCCAGCCTGACAGTTTGTCAGTTACACAGTGATGTTTGTTGTGTCGAGCCTGAACATCTGTGTGTTTCTGAGACGTTCAGCAGCCTGTAAACCCATCTCTACTTCCTATTGTAGCGTTAGAGGTCAGACTGTTTTCTTMCAATAACCTGACTGATTTTCATGAGCAGAAATCTGTCTCCTGCACCGAATCTGTACTCGCTAAAAGAAAGAAGGAAAGAAAAGAAACACTCATTTCTACTAAAGTAACAAAGCTTTGTTTGTTTAATGTCACTACCAGAGGATGGATCTGGTCACTTTTGTAATTAAAATATTGGACATTAAAATATTGTGTTGTATCAAAATGACAATATTGCCCAAATTACTTTATTTATTTCAGAGCGTGC
>NW_013952894.1:117780-120063 GCF_001266775.1 Austrofundulus limnaeus
CATTAGAATAGACTAAGTATGTTTAAACGTTTAGTATACTTTTAGTACAAGTATAGTGTAAGATAAACTTTAAGCATATCTCTGATAAAAGTACATAAAAAGTAAACTGGAAGTATACTCTTTTTAAAATTAGTATACTTAAAGGATACTTGCATATAGGACTTTTTGSTAAGGGCAGCCACCTTTAGAGGATGGTTTCTTTGTCAGAGCCTGACTTTTTAAAGAGTGACCCCTCTGTCACCCTCTCACATCAGAAACAAAGAAATCAGGGCTTTGTTTGCTGTCTCTAYTGCGTAGTGCAGTTTGCTTCCTTCAAATGTGTTGTCTTCGTGTTCTGTCCGGTTTCTAATCCCCCCCACCCCAACCCATACCCATACCACAGTGTCAGTATTAAAGAGGTTGGTGGGGTTGAGCTATTGAGTAGAATTAGACAGGGTCAATGTGGCTTTGGGTGAACCACTCCCCTGAGGGCAGGAGTGAAAGGAGCTGAATAGGATGGGAATGTTGTGGCTGTATGCTGCTGTTACGGAGCTGTCTGTACTTGTGTACTGTTGGCTGAGATAGAGACACAATGCACACATTCTTCTTATGGCAGTGTGTGTGTGTGTGTGTGTGTGTGTGTGTCTCTGTAAGACTTGCAAAGTAATTATTGTACGCACATCTATAACTGATTAACTTTTGGAGTCTATCTAATTGAACATGGCTGCCACAAGTAAACAACCTTAGCCAGCGTCAACATAATTCAGTCCATTTTACTGAGCTAATACTTGGTGTGGTAGTAGTTAACACAAGCCTGGTAAAAACCAGACCCTTGCACTTCACTTTGCTTCATACGTGGGTCTGGACTCTCGGCTATAGAGAAGTGATTCTTGCTGGAGGCGTGGCCTCTGTAGAAGTTAAAACGATTGGATCGGTTGGCCGCGACATGTGTGCCAGCTCCACTGTGACGGAGGCTAAGCTAAGAAGCTAACCAGAAATCACGTGTGCTGTAAACAACCYTACTGAGAGAAGTACTGAGCCRAACGAGACGACTGTAAATGAGAGCTGCTGCTTTGTCAGATAAATTTATTTTAATTTGAAGCCTTATCAACACAGACTGGCTTCATTCACTTCCTCCACTGCTGTATGCTAAAATAACTAGCAGACACAGCGCAGAAAATTGACATCATTCAAAACTCCGCCTTCTGTTCTCTGATTGGCCCAGACGAAAATTCTCCAGAAGAAATCCTCGTCTCTGGGAGAAATCCCAGATGGAGCAGTGAAGGAAACTAGAATTGAGCGGAATTGCGTAGGAAACATGTTTTGTTGTTTCCCTGCTCTTCAGCAGATGCTAATATTCTTCAGAAACCTGTTAATCACTAATTCATAGAAATCAGGTGTGTCAAAGCRGGGAAACATATAAAACATGCAGGATAGTGGGTGTTGACGACCAGGATTAGGAACCACTGCTGTACAACCAACCCATTCTCACTCCCGACTCGTCACATAGTGACGCTTTTCCAAGGTTCCCTCTGCGTCCAATTTTGACAAGTCGGGTACTCCCCTTGTGTCAGTTTTTGACGAGATGGGGCAGAATCTGTTGTCATGATTTCAGAAAGTGTAGAAAATGCACAAAAACTACCGTCCCAAAGCCTAAAATGACCTAATATTGCCGTAGACATCCTGTCCCTGACCCTAGCACCTAAACTTAACCGTTTATCCTGATCCCTCACGTTAACCTCAGACCCCCGACCCAAAGACCCCTGGTGGCGCAACCCAGAAAAGCCGCGGGCGGCAAGGACTGACGCGACGGGGTCACCCGACACATCAAAATAATACACAGAGGGAACTTTGGAAAAGCATCAATATGTTGACGAGTCGGGAGTGAGAATATGTTAGTACAACCTATTAGTCAGAAAATATGTTGGGGATCAGTCTTAACTTAGACTGGCTCTTGCGGGCATCGAGGTCCAGGGTTGGGAACCACTGATGTACAGGATATTCTGTGTGTACAAACATTTGCCATTAACTATTTGCTGTCAACACTGCCTGTCCATTGGCTAAACATCTCATGAACCACAGAATGGATTTTAAGGAACATTTCAGGAAATAATTACTGCATGTGCATCTACAGTACAACTGATTATCATTTGAGGCCAACCCCATTACAAGCTGYRTTTCCATTGCAAACGTGCGCAAAACTTTGTTGATATTCTATTAATGTCGAAAAAAACAGTTTCACAACTGCAGTGTTTCCATTAAGTAATAAATGTTATTAAAGTCACGTGAATACGTTTGTTCTCA
>NW_013952894.1:120823-123344 GCF_001266775.1 Austrofundulus limnaeus
GGTTTTCACATGTGTGTATGAAAGGTTTTCACATGTGTGTATGAAAGGTTTTAGGTTTTCACTAGTGTGTATGAAAGGTTTTCACTAGTGTGTATGAAAGGTTTTCACATGTGTGTATGAAAGGTTTTAGGTTTTCACTAGTGTGTATGAAAGGTTTTCACATGTGTGTATGAAAGGTTTTCACATGTGTGTATGAGAGGTTTTCATGTGTGTTTATGCAAGGTTTTAGGTTTTCACTAGTGTGTATGAAAGGTTTTCACTAGTGTGTATGAAAGGTTTTCACATGTGTGTATGAGAGGTTTTCATGTGTGTTTATGCAAGGTTTTAGGTTTTCACTAGTGTGTATGAAAGGTTTTCACATGTGTGTGTGAGAGCACAACATTTCAGAAGTACGTATGAATGGTTTTCATATGAGTGTATGCAAGCTTTCTCAGATAATGTCTTACATGGGATCCCACACTTTGAGCTCTGTTGTCAGGTAGCCATGATACCAGAGCCTGTCTGTATAATGTCTTGTGACGTCCACGGCCTACCCCAGTTACCACTACTGTGCATGTGTGTCAAGGACAGAAAGGCAGACGTGGCAGTGGAAGGTGTCAAAGCAGTTTGGAGAGATAAACAAAGTAAAGAACAACAACAAAAAGAAAACGATTAATCGATTATTAAATTAGTCATTGATTATTTTAATAATCGACTAGTCGTCCATTAATCGATTAATCGTGTCAGCCCTAATCGGAACTTGAAATTCTGAAGCCGGACTGACGTCAGCTCCGAGCTGATAGCGTTCCAGTTTCAAACATCGGAAAAAGAGTTTCTATTATTTTGCTCTGCAACAATAAAACGCACTATTATTGTACGTTTTATTATTGCTCTGCAACAAAACGTACAATAACAGTGCCCTACRAGGTATTTTGAGTGTACAAACAGTGTTAAAACATATATTTTAACTATCACTATAAAGCACTACAAGTACGTCTGACGTAATGTAAAATAAACAACACGTAACAAAGCCGCGTTTGTTTACATGTAAGAGTAGTAACGATAGAGGTTAGCTCGGACAAGCATGCTAGTATGCTACATGCATTAAACAAATACAAAAAGGGAAAATAAACAAACAAATTACACTCGTTTTTATTYTGCCTCCTCTCTTCTTACTTTCTGTCTGTTAAATAATGGGGATGGTGCTTGTGAACGTTTGATTACAGCTCAACATTAGAGAAACATGCTAATGATAGCGTGAGCGCTGACAGTTTCATGCACGCAGCAGCCATGTTGAAATGACGACGTAACGCATGCTCGGGTATGGTTTGGATGCGCCGACCTCCCGACTCGAAACTACGACTTGAGGGGGCGTTCCAGTTGAAAAATCAAACTTGTAGGCTCGAAGCTACGACCTCCGAGGACAACTGGAAAGCAGCATAATTTATAACACATACACTGAGTGTGACATCAAACAATATCACTTCAAAATGTTCATTACCAACATGAGATGCTCTCATTGTAAAGCTCTGGGGTGAAATTCATTCTTTCAAGACATGCTACGACCCTTTTCTAATCATTTCCTGAAAATAAATGTGGTGATGACAGAAAATAACAAAAACATTTTCCTGCATTATATTACCCTCAAAACTTTTTTAATACACAACTCAGAATGGGAAGAACTGACACTAACTTTAACTTTATGGAGAAAACAGAGGTTATTTCCACCTGTTAAAATTCATTTTTGAGAAAATAAAAATTCCTGTGAACTTGTGGATGAGGARGAATTGTTATTCGAGCTCGATAAAAAGCTAATGGTGAGCACTGGGAGGACACAGCAGGCTCTGTGGGAACAACACATTTTTCATGCACTTAAAACTCTGGAGAGGCTTGAGCTAAAGCAAAGTCAAAAAGATGCTTAACAATGGTGTCTAACAAACGAAAGGGGAAAAAGAGGGAAAAGCTTCCTCCCATTGGGAGATTTGCTTTAGAGATTACCAATTACACTCCTCATCTGCTATCTGAGGTGACAAATTTGTCTAAAAGCTGCAAACACTCGTATTTTACATCCTCCCTTCTGGTCACACACACTTCCTCTTTCTTCTTGATCAAAAAATGGCATCAAATAGGCAGCTCTTTTTATACCGGCGGAAACTGCTTCCCAATGGAGCAGAAGCAATTTAATCAGTGTCGTAACACACTCTGATGAGATTGTGCTCAGGGAGTTAGCACTGACTTGTAATTAGAGGCACCCTCCTTGGAAAAGGGCTGGAAATTAGGAGGCAAACACGCCACAAAGGTGCAGTGGACTCTTGAAACTCTTGATCGATAATAGTCTCTGCCGTGTAAAACMAATAGGAAGTGATAACAGGAGGGGAGGTTTTTAGTGCTGGCGTGATTAAGACGGACACATCAGCTGAGACACTGGTTGGTTTGAAGATTTGTTTCAACACAAGCAGTGTTATTTAAAAATGACAGTTCAGAGTTTTTGAAACGGGGTTCTGTGGAAAGGTTCTAAACCAGAGATTCTTAACCCATGGGC
>NW_013952894.1:124330-128973 GCF_001266775.1 Austrofundulus limnaeus
ATCTTGTTCTGACTTTAATCATTCTGTCTGCAGATGAACAGCATGTCATGAAAACCTAGGTCATTAAAGGATGCCATGAATTACTGGCTTAAACATAAAAGTATTAGTTCCAGGACAATTTGGATCYATACATTGGTAATGTGTGACTGGGCCTCGTGTCACTTTATGTTCAACAAATTGGGCCTCGAGGTCAAAAAGGTTAAGAACCCCTGATCTAAACAGCTTAATGTATAGTTTTATCAGTGCTTTAAATGGAAGAAAAATAATTTAATTACAATCAGAGACAATTCATTTGCTTTGAGCAGCTCTATGACCAAAGGTGGATTGTTGTCATCCCCAAATAACTACAATCTCAAAACACTATGATGGATAAACAACAACGTATGCATCAGGTAACATCTCTCAGAAAAGGTAAACCGGGACATCTCCTTGGAGCCAGGGAGGTGGCCTCGTCGCAGAGTGCCTGGTGGTTGAGCCTTGGCTCCTGGGGCTCAGTCGGGCCAAGCCTAAAACAGAGACAGAATGCCACCTCCACGTGGGCCCACCACCTCCACGTGGGCCCACCACCTCCACGTGGGCCCACCACCTCCACGTGAGCCCACCACCTGCGAGGAAGACCAGCATGGTCAGGTGCCATGCAAGCTGGGCAGCAGGTGAGGGGCTGGCAATGCTTAGCTCTAGGGACATGGAATATAACTAACAAAACCAAAAGCCACAATATTTTTAAGATCTAAATGCAAATTAGTAAGTAGAATTCCAGCCATTTCTTGCCTAAYTTTATATAGAAACACCTAACATTACGTAATAAAACGTGATCAATCTTTAGAAGTCAGAATAAATTAGCAGAAAACCAAAYTGATTCTCTTCAAAAAAGTCTTTGTTCATCAGATCTGAACTCCATTACAGCCTGCCAGTGCCTGTTTGTTTGAGGCCTTGAGTTTGTCAGAAACCAAAACAACCCTCTCACAGCTGGTGTTTGTTGCCAGCTGCACTAAAAAGAGMGAAGTAGAGATGTGACGTTCGTGAMMKATCYGAATCTTTTGAAYGGCTYTTTACAACGAACGATAGGAGCCGAATCGTGGGCAGTAACGAGCCATTTGTAGTTTAATTTCCTTTATTCCTCATATAATCTTTATTTTTTTCATACTTAAATCGCTCCCGTTTTGCTTTTTCACGGAAAACAGGCAGAGTTGTGGAGTACAGAAGCTCACAGTGAGAGGGGGAGGGGGGTTTCTGCTTGAGAAACAAATGGTTCCACCCATGTGATGGGATGACGTCATTACGTACGGCTACGTGATGACGTATTTCCGTAGGGAAATACGTCATCACGTAGCCGTACGTATTTCCCTACGTGATGACGTAATATGTTCAAAATCAAACGGCTCTTCTGAACGGCTCTATGAAACAAACGGCTCCCCAAGATCTGGATCCCTTCAAAGAGCCATTTATCCCATCTCTAGACTGAAGCTCTCCTCTCTTTTAAAGTCTTACGTATATAAAACCAAACTTCCTGCTCACACCCCTGGGGGCGGTACCTTTTACATCAGACACTTGAATCTTAAACAAGCTTTGTTGATGTTACAGAGTGGGACACATCAGACGTGTTTCCATCCAAGTTTAATTCGAACTTTGAGCGACTTTTTAATAATTCGCAAAAATGTGAAAATGAAGAAACGTGAATCAGACGTGTTTCCATCAACTGGCTTGAAGAGGATCAGTTACGTCAGATGCATGGGTGTAGTATACAGGAAGTAAAAGTCGCATCTCAGGAAAATGGAGAGAAGTTATCAGGAACATGTTGCTACTGTCAGGAAAGTTGTAATTATTCTGTTATCAACTAGTTTTGCTGATTTTACATGCGGTTGGGAGACATAGAGGAAGTAAAGCAATTCTTTTCACGTTACGGGATTAACTGAGAAGACGCCGACAGCGGGAGGAGGGTCCAGCTGCGAGTCGCGGCTGCAGTGGCTCTGGTACCGGGACCGGTTTCGGACAGACAGCGGGAACAGCTGATCAACATTAAGACTGTGTATTGGCAAGAATTTGGCGATACGATACATATCATGACAGAGGGGTCACGATACGATATATCCCAATATCGCAATATATCGGGATATATCGTATAGTGACAGAGAGGTCACTATACGATATATCCCGATATCGCAATATATCGGGATATATCGTATAGTGACAGAGAGGTCACTATACGATATATCCCGATATCGCAATATATCGGGATATATCGTATAGTGACAGAGGGGTCACGATACGATATATCCCGATATATTGCGATACTATAAGCAAGGCAATATATTGCGATTTCTTTTGTCCAAAAATTATATTAAATAAAAACCTGTTACTGAGGAAAAAATGAAAAACCAAAATTCATTGTCTCAGAAAATTCTAATATTACATAGACATACTTTTGATAGATTTATCTGTGTTCTGCTTTGTATGTATTTTATTTGTTTCATTTTTCTTATTTCATCCATGTTTTCAATTATTAGACTAAATTTGACAATAAATAGTTTGAAAATATATTTTTTGCAGCTTTTAGTTTTTAATATTAATTTACAATATGGTCACCCAACACTTAACAAAAGCCTCTAGCCAAATGTCTGGCTCACTGCTGCCAACTAGTGGTCAGAGGCTGAACTACAACCTAAAAATGAACAGCTGGCAGGAAACTGACGTTTTAAACCTTAATAAAAAATCGATACAGGGCTTTAGAATATCGATACAGTATCGGGAAATGAAATATCGTGATATTTCAGTGTATCGATGTTTTCTTACACCCCTAATCAACATGTGAGGTAAATGTTCGCTATGTCAGACCTGATTCGAAAAATGTGTTTCCATCTCCTTTTTGCACATCAACTCTTTTCCAAAAAACTCAAAAACCATCTCAAGAGAGCGTATCAACTTTGATGTGAATTAGAGGATTTTTTTTTCGAATCAAGCCGTTTCCATCCCCTTTTCTGATGCGATACTTCAAAATGCGCATTAAAAACCTTGATGGAAACACGGCTAATGATAGACTTACTGACTCTCTGATTAAAGACTGCGCAAAGTGTAAATTACAAAATTCAATTAATTAGTCATAAAATGTCCTTCAGTTACTTATTGTAAACTATGAACTCAAACATAAAGCAGCCATCCTGAACTACATCAAATGGTAAAATTAAAGAGTTTACTCCGGAGTTAATTTTTTCAAATATTTTGATATAAAATTCTGAAATGGGGTATGCACTCAGTTGAACCCAAGAAACAACATGTGAACTTTTGAGCCACATACCTGACCAACAGTATGTGTGGTAAACAAATATGTTGAATTTTTTACATTTTTAAGATAAAAATAAAGGTGTGGATTTTATTTCATACTTTATGATTTGGTTTTTTTGACTGGTCTTTTGTTTATTACAACAACAAAAGGCCAGTCAAAAAACAAAATCAACTTTTAATGAAGAACATAGTTTTATTTTCAATTATGTCATTGCATTTTTAATTTAAACTCAATAATCATTAGAAAAATCTCAAAAGGTACAGTAATAACATGTGCCGCAGGAAACAATGATTCCCTAAACCCAAATTATATGTTAACATTTTAAAGGTAAATTCAACTCAACCAAAAGTCCTCCTCGTCTTCCGGCAGAAGATGAGATTTCTTGTAAATTTCCAGGCATATYGAGTCGTGACCTTTTTCCTGTTTGGCAAAGTGATTTGTCAGAGGGTCAGAGGTACAGTGTCCAGATGATGGGCTATTATCGGAACAAAAAGACAGGGCAACGAGTAGCCACTTCAACAAAGGGTCAGTTTCACACATTTCTGACTCGACACAGCCACCAAAAGAAGGGCGTCAGACGCTCTGACAAGAGGCTATTAATTGAAGAGCAAAAGGTTACATAGAAAAGGTGGGCGTCAGTGCAGGGCGAAGGGGGAGGATAGTTTTATTCTGATTTCTATGCTTTCAATCTTTGCTCAAAAAGTAATTGTATGTCATCAGGGTTTTAGTGAAGGGCGAGTCCTATTTCAATATTCTGCCAGTGGGAAAATGGGAAATGGTTAGAAAATACTTAGCTCACTCCTTAAAATTAAGATAAATAAATCCCAGTTCACAAAGCTATAACAAAGTGGCTTTCTTTGAAGAAATGCACAGAACCATCAGTTAACACTAAATATATAATCTAATAGTGCTGGGCCGTACACYGTTTTGTACCGAAAACCGGTTTTTATTTTTGTTATATGACTTTTCTATTAAGTAAATAACCTGAACACGTGCGGAACATTTCGTCGCGGTCGCCAGTGAACTGTTTCCCTGGGGACATGTTTCCTCGCAGCACCGCTAAGCGCATTAGCATGCTAACGTTATTGTTGGAACAACTGTGGTGTGTTTCAGCTGCTTATATGGTCTGACGTAAAAAAAAAAAACCATCCCGTTTTCACCATCGTTGAATAGGAAACACCTCTTCAGTGAGGTGCACTGTTAGATTTAACACGCTAAGTTATAATGGAGACGTTATTGCATGGAGACTTTAATGTGCTTCTATTGTGAAAAGCCCGGGGGGAAGTAGATATGTAATGTAGCTGAGTTGACTGGTGTGCAAGGTGAGTCGTCCTTTTTATTAACACATAACGATATATGG
>NW_013952894.1:131550-132961 GCF_001266775.1 Austrofundulus limnaeus
CACACACACACACACACACACACACACACACACACACACACACACACCTACCCCCCGCACATTTAATACCAGCAGGATATAATGAGTCACAAGTGTTAAAACTGCTATTTTATGAATAATTGTTCAATGATTTTGTCAAATCACATGTTGAACTGACTGCCATACAATTAATTTAAATATTCTGTAAATGTATATATTTAAATGGCTGAACTGGTTTTAAGTTATAAAGCAACATTTTGCAATTTGTAGACAACGACCTCATGTTTTATTTCACATAATGCTGTTGCTCTTTACTGGAAACATCTCTTCATACAACTCTGCTTCTACACAAATACTTTTACAAATTTGTTCAAAGTTGTTTGATTAAGTGAAGAGAATAGATTTAACTTTTCTGTTTTTATTTTAATGTCTGACCCCTGCTGGGCTCCATAGATCTGCGTATAAAAACAAGGCTTGACAAATGGCTTCAAATTTTAAAAGTAAGTATGAACTGATGCGCCTCAAACTCTGCCAGAGAATCATGGATCRGTTCCAGAAAACCACCTCTAACTGCAAAACTGCTAAAGAAATAAATAAATGTGAGTCTTTGAATGTCTGAAGTGTGTAAATTTGTGAAAAGGTTCAGCGAGTCTGGGGAAATCTCGGTGCATAAAGGCCAAGACCAGAACCCCCTCTGGGAGCCATGTGATCCTGARGCCCTCAGGCAAAACGACAGAAAAAAAAAGGACCATCGTCTCCGTGATCAATACAACCATGAGGGCTCAGGAGTGCCTCACATTGTCAATTTACTGAGAGGAAGATAAGAAAAGGTGCTTTTTAAGGAAAGTTGTACAAACGGTTCAGTTTCTGTCTGCCAAATAAAAGTTTCCACAAATGACCAACATAAGCCTGAAGGGTTTGGTTGTATTTTACACAATTTTCCATTTTTAATAAGAAAAATCTTTATGCCAATTTCCTCTCATATGTGTAGAGAAAAATAAACAAAAATAACAAAAAAAATCACAGATTGCCAATAAAATACTGAGCCATCAAAAAACTGGAACAATGCATATTGTTACTGTTGAATAAAATTATATTTTTGGTTTAAAAAAGTGAAATGCTCAGCTAAATYGAATATAATATAAAATATACGAAATATAATAAAACAAAGCAATAAAACAGATCACTACCAATAAAAGTTAGGTAAAATCAGTTTTGTTAAAAGCCATGAGTAAAAGTGTTTTAGATTGATTTTAAATATGGACAGTGAGGGAGGCTGTGAATGCGTATGGCTGTGTTGACATTCATTACTACAGGGTGGGGTTGATGAAAACTAATGTAAATGAAAAGCCTTTGTTGAGACCCCCAGGTGCAGATTGACAACATTTAAATCATTTTGAAAAATAACTAATGTACATATACATATATATAC
>NW_013952894.1:134314-135392 GCF_001266775.1 Austrofundulus limnaeus
ATAATAATTATTATTATTATTATTATTAATTATTTATAGCTCTACATCAGCACACTATTTCAAAATGGCCAAAATGTGCCTTTGAGTCTTATTCTTATTACGTTTTGAGTTAACTTTGTCTGCCATGTGTTTACTCTTTAGTAGTAGTAAACAAACTAAAGATCATTTTGCTCCAGACAATTCTCAGTTTTATAGAAGGATACTTGTCTCTGGGCTCTATTCTTGGATCAAGCAAACMCATTTTGTTTACATTGTTTGTGTTRCTAAATGCTTCAGACAYGTCTCTGATCATTTACAGACGCAGCAGTGCAGTGAAGGCCGAGCTGATAACAGCTGATAAACACACAAGACTATCTCCTCTCTTCCAGCATCGAGGAGTTGTGACGCCACAAACCATTCGAGGAATCTGAACAAGCACACACCTCAACACAAGAAAAGAAAAAAACTGTACAGAAACAGACTTTTTCCTTAAATAAAAACCAGCCGTCCTGATGCAGAGATTACCTCCAGGAGCATTGTTTGCATCACAWCCTTCACGACGCCTTTCTGCACGGAGAGAAAAGCCGGCGATATGAAGCAGGGATTCAGACAGCTCTCTCTTATTAACTGCTATCTTCAAGGACGACATGGACGTTCTGTTGTAATTAACTGGAGCGGACACCAAAGAAAACACACAGACGGCACAGCTAGACAGTGTAAATGATGAGCAAATTTATTACATCCTGCTTCAAAGRGAGCCAGAATCAAAACCCATCATGCAATGAGCGCAGTTACAGAGGAGCATAGTGTGGAAGTAGTGTGTAAATGACACACAAAAACCTTTTTGTTCTGTTGTTAGTATTTAAGGTGTAGTCACTAATGTAGCTCTGGGTTTGTAATGTTGATTACACTAATCTTTAATGATGCCTGTTTCAGTTTGGGAGTTGAAGTAAGAGTTAGGTGTAACAGGAAAAAAACAAAAGATCAAATGACAAACGTTAGTGTTTTTAAAATTATTTAAATCAGGGGTTCTTAACCTTTCTGACCTCGGGGCCCAATTTGTTGAACATAAAGTGACACAAGGTCCAGTCAGACATTA
>NW_013952894.1:137113-138421 GCF_001266775.1 Austrofundulus limnaeus
TGTATAAGCCGCACCGGAATATAAGCCGCATGGTTCAAAGTTCAGGAAAAAAGTCGCGGCTTATAGTCTGAAAAATACGGTATTACTAAGTGATTTTTAGTCGTACAGTTAGCCTCACGCTTTTTGAAACCACCTTCATTGTAAACAGAACCAGGTGAGTTTCTCCCTCTTCCAAAGACATCCAATACATTGCATTTCAAGAACTGTCAATATCAAGTGGTAATTTTTCTAGCTCTCACAAAACGTTCTAACCCCATGTCATATTTCTGCATAAACCTAATTAAAAAATGACAATATTTTAAAACATTGTAATCATYGTGACTGCATTTTAGTCTCTCTTCTGCCTCCTCAGAATTTAGAGTTTTTGAAAGGAAACTGTAGAGAAAAAGGTTTGTTTCTTAACACTTAACTGAGTTTTACTTGAGCAAACTACAAACACCAAATGTAATTGTTTAATTAGCTCAATATCTGCTGTTTCCAGTGATATAAGTAGTTTACAAAACAGCCATGTGGAGTGTAAATAAGATCAGATGACCCAAATCACTGTATCGATTTAAGAGCTCTTTTATCATGTTATTCTTGTGCTGTTGTTTTTTTTTAAGCTCTTTTATGAGCTGAGCAGCTGTCGTGATTAGTTTACTGCTATCCTGTGYTCCTGCTGGTCTGAATGTCACCCACAAACCACAAAGGAACAAACATTTTTTTATAAGTATAGATTTATTTTTTCCATTCATCCATCTGTTTTCTTTACCCACTTTTCATTTACGGGTCACAGGAMAGCTGGTGCCTAAAGCCTTCACTGTGAGAGATGCAGGTAGACCCTGGACTGGTCTCAAGACCATCACAGAGTCATTTAGGATCAAGACCAGCTTTCACTGATGTTCCCCCCATTATCATAGTAAATGTTTCCAGTTTTAGAGTCGAGWGTTTTTCTGGACTGGAATAGCCTAYATGCYACGCTCCTCCCTTCCACTTCCGGCCTTTGTTTTTAGCGTTAGCTGCTAGTAGTTTGTGAAAAAGTCACAAAAGTTAAAGCATCTGTGATCTACTGGTATAAAACATGAGTTCTGTTGTGTGTCGTTGTGTCCACTAACCAGCAGGTACAATAGAGTAGTTAGTTTTTATCCTTTTTCCTCTTGATGAGGAGGTGACAGCTGTGAATCATAGCATTACAGGGAAAACTTGTCTTTAAAAGCTCACGGTCGCGTTTGTAATCTGCACACCTAACCTGAGGATATTCAAGAGTCAGCATCAGAAATGAGAAGACGTAGGTTAAAAAAAGGGAAATGTACATTTATCCCCTTTTAC
>NW_013952894.1:138928-140626 GCF_001266775.1 Austrofundulus limnaeus
ATATAAGTGTCACAGCTCTACGTGAAAAATTCACAGAACAAGCAGCCAAGGATTAGTGAAAAAGGCTAATTTCTGGAACCATAAACACGAACGTCTTTCCTTTGTTTTTATGTCTTTAATCCACTTTGGAGTGATTTTTTTCCACTTGTCTGGACCTGTACGTCTCCTGTGTTAATGTTGGTACATGTAATATGATAATACTGTGCTGTGGAGATCATTAAGAGTCGTTGTCGGGTGAAAAAATCTTTCGCTAACACTGTGTTGACCGTGAACCGGAAGTGATCTGAGTGGCACCGAGTGCTGGACCGGATGTCCGTGRCATATAGGCTATTGAACAGGAATTAAAGTAAACCTTAATTTTTTGGTGCAATATGTTCAGTTGGATGGGAGTTGCACTGTGTAAAACAAACAAAGACAGAGGTAGTTTTTGTTTTTATTTTTTTACATGTGCAAAGTGTCAGATCGTGGYGAGCGGAGTGAGTAATTTTATCCACCACCAGGTGCTATAGTGGCACCAGGGGGTAGCTCTTCCCACTGCACCACCATGCTGCCCTTTTTGATTTTTCAAACCTTGTAAAGTGTTGTCAGTGAGACTACATACAGTCCAGACCTGTGCGGTCTTGTAACCGATTCATAAATGCTACCTGACGTCAGGTTGCTGCYSTGAACGTTGGGAGAAATGACTACATAACTTATATTTTTAGAAAAAGCTGAGCCGTTCAGAGGAAATGTGAGTGTAGAAGTGGCACTGAATTAACACCGTTAAAAACCTCTTATCGGCTCGTTCTAGTTGTTCTCTCAGGCCCACTGGATTCTTGCAAATTGCTGTAACGTCACTTAGAGGAGCCACAGGAACCTGCTTTTCTTTTTCACACACATCCAACAATCAACAGCTGAAAATATGTTTGAAAAAGGAGTGAAACYGTGGAGCTTTTTGTGCCTTATAGGTGGTCGAAAAGATTAATCTACTAATTGTTTCACTTAGAAGCAGAACCCTAAAAACTCCCTGCCTCCCCGTGCCATGTTATTAACGCTGATGATGGAGTCTGCGTGTGCTGACGAGGCAATTAAGCTCAGTGTTTGTGAGAGCGATGCAGGCAATGCCTCGTGCCAATTAAAGAGAGTAGAGGTGCTGAGTGTTATTAGCTGTAGTGATCCACAGTCATGATCCCATCAGCASCAGCAGCCGTGCAGTGGGACACATATGGGGGGCAATAGTTGTGTTTCCATGCACCATGAAAATGCGCAAATTAGAATTTTGAAAATAAATTTGCTCAATGGAAACACGTCAATTTCGAAAAATAATTTACATTTTTCAACAAAATGTTTTTGCGCTAGGATGAGGTGGTTTTTCAGCCGTATCGAAATTGGTGTTTTTCGCAAAACTGCAACGTAAACACGTTTTTCACATCACAGGAGTCACATGATCAACAACCAGCTGAATATGATGATGAAGAAGATAACAGGAAGTAGAAGTAGTAGTAATATCACAGAAGTAGTAACAGAAAGTATTAAACACATTTGGTTAATGTGTCTGATGTAAAGAAATGTGTCATGTTTGCAGATGACACTACTTTTTTTGTTCAGGAAACAATTTAGAACATCTGCTTTGTTGAAGTTAGATTTTGTAAAGATACATGATTGGTTTGAGTTTAATAAATTATCACTTAATTTGGATAAAACTAACTATATGATATT
>NW_013952894.1:142279-144196 GCF_001266775.1 Austrofundulus limnaeus
GACGGACTTCAATCTCTGAACTCGTAAAGTTCTGGAATTTACGCAGCTCGTTTACACACTTTTCCTGAAGATAGAAGAGTTTGTTGAATCTGACGTGACATGTTCGTACGAACCCTTTGTACGAACAAAAGTAAGAGAAATTTAGGAGAAGAATACGAACATGTTCTTGTATGAGGCCCATTGTTTTTAATTGGGGGCAGATATTATAAGATTCTTTACTTCTCTCTGCTCCTTTTCATTTAATGATATTGTGCTTTTTTGTTTATTTTTAATGTTTGTTTTGTGTTGTTTAATTGAAAAAAATTTTATTTAAAAAAAACACCACAATTTCCCAAAAACACAGCATACGTAGCCGCTCCCAAGTAGGGACTTGTCTCTGGAAAGCCTCGATAAAAGACGCCGAYGTCTCCTCTGATGATGAGCGCTAGTGTCGTGTTTACACGCATCTACAGAACTGTACTGCTGCTACCAGAATACATTTTTTGCCCATATTCTTTGCATCCCTTTAAAGTTTGTTTGGTAGAAAACTGATTTTCTCTCCTGCTGGTCTTTGTGTGTTCTCCGTCTGTGACACTGAGCTGAGCGAAGAGCACTAATGAACCCTCCTGCTCCTCGAATGTTCCCTTTCTTTTCTAGCCCATAGACCTGAATTGTAAATTCACAACACCACACTTCCTCTTCCCTACCAARAGCACAACCAGGCACCTTTAATCACCCAGTAGCAGCAGTGGAACTCACTGGGATGAATTCACCTCCAACACCTAGGTTTTATCACCGGCCTTGGGTTTTGTCCAGTTGTGTTACTGATGTGTTATTTCTGAGAGCAAGAGAGCTTGAAGAACTCATCACAGGTGAGAGCGATGATGACTGGGTCCTTTTTATACGCATGCCTCATTATTAATTCTATTATGGATAGCCTCCTCACCCACAGCCCCCATTAGCCCGCTGAAGCACAGCAGACCTCCAGTTTAATTGACACCACAGCACACATGGGAACACAGAGGAAGGCATGATCTGAGTGCATGACTGATCAGTGCAAATGCCAGCCCCGCTCTCGCACGAGTCTTCATTTAAGGCGAGAACGGAGCAAATGTTTTTACAAGTCTCCCGACAGGAGGAATACAGAAAAAACACCTGAGCGAGCTTTAAACCCACCGAGCTGCAGCCAACTGTATCTGTGTCCTTTCCTTAACTCCAGCTTCAATCTGTAAATGAGTTACAGTTGTTCTTAGTCATATTTAATTAAGACTGGATGCTTATTTGAGAGAGACTCATTTTCAAGGTCTTTCAGTGTAATGATAGTGAACTGTGCCCAAGTGATCCATTGCAGGCAGGCTGAWGACAGGCTTGTGCCAAATGTTTAAAGAGCTCTTTGTGACGGCAGCTCTCTGCTGCTCAAAGCTTTGCTAATCCAGACGACTTCTCTGCCTCTTTGCCTGCTTCTTTTTAAAAACAATCTTAATCCCCCTGTGGTGAAGATTAACACGAGACATGAGTAAATAAATTTTAATCTTTTGGAAAGATTTACTCACTGTTCTCAGGAGGAAGTCTGTGTCCTGAGGAGAGGTCACTGAGCTTCTTGTTTGCATTATTTTAAGTGTCTTTCCATTTCTATGTTGATTCATCTGTCCATGTCGGTGCCTTTGTTATTGTCCCAAAAGGGTGATTTGTTACACAGCTGGCAGGGAATACAAATATCCAAAATATGTAGAAAAATAAAACATAACTAAACTAGAAGCACTCGGAGAGTGCAAACCTACGGAGCCCGCCGGGGGTCAGTGGGAGAAAAAAAAACAGCCGCTGGAAATCCGTGTGCTCGGATTGCTAAACTGAGTGAACGGATTACTAAACTGAGCTAACGGATTACTAAACTGAGCGCACAGATTACTAAACTGAGCTAACGGATTACTAAACTGA
>NW_013952894.1:150567-151974 GCF_001266775.1 Austrofundulus limnaeus
CATTTAATGAGGAATAATTTTTACCATAATATGCACATTTACAGAACGTTTTGTGACCAGGAAGTGCGTGACTGCACCATGAAACCTATTTTTCTCATTTCCTCAAACACACCACATTTCCCAAACAGCCAATCAAAACAGTTTGTCTCTACTATTCTTGTAAACAGAGAGCTGTGTGGATTCTGAAATTCCTCATAAAGCCTAGTCTTAAGATGTTCATATAATATAAAATAAATYATCGAGGGAAAAACTCGTAATTATCTGTCCTCAGACACTGCTAATCCTCAACTCTTTCTCAGTTTCGTTACTTGAGCTCTACACCTGGCTTAACAAAGACTTGATGCATTCATAAGAAACATACATTTGAATTGGTGTATAATTCTGGTGCTACTGTAACTGTCTGATCATTTCCTCTAAAGTTACACTGTACACTTTTCCTGGAGACTATATGAATTATTCAACATCTTACAGAAAGTTTCAGTTTACCTGTAACCAACAGAGGAGCAGCTGCTACAACAAATGCTATGACAACCTTGGAGACTCATATCTAGTAAATCTGTAGGATGGAAAGAGGCAGCAGACCAGCTCAGAACACCAATGAGAAGCCTGGAAGCATAAATACACAAGAGTTCAGCACTGCAGCAGTACAACTCCTTCCTCTCATCGATTTATTAGAATTATTTTCTAGAAGTAAGTYAGTTTTACACAATATCATGAATCTGTTTTTACCTTTCTAATTGTGGCCAAAAACTACAGTTATTCAATGTTAAATGATGTTTAAGTATAAAGCTACATTTACGTATTTACCTACAACACAAATCCCATGAGTTTCACATGTGAAAATTACATGTGAAACTCACATGTGTGAATTATAAGTGAAAGCACACGTATAAGGGTGATTTTGGAACGTTTCATGGTAAAAACCCATCTTTTCCCTTGGGAATCACATATTTTCACATATGATACACATGTATAATTTATACACCGTTCCAAAATCACACGTTGTCTTGGGGTTCCTTCTCAAACAATTCTTGAATCAGGATGAAAAATTATCCAAACAAATCCAATGGTAAGTCTAAAAAACTTCCAGGACACAAATGGATAATTCTGTACTTTCACAGTACATGTTACACATGTTACATGTACACGTTACATTCAGAAACAGTTTTGATCAACAATTTAGGTATATTTTCTGAGTCATGTTTGCTATAACAAAACGTCAAATTTTAAGGCAAATAGGTTGAATATACTGAAAATACTCATGTCGACTTTTTCATGAACAATGAAGCAAATTTTCAGACTGGTATTAAAAAATATTAGACTATATTAAAATATATTATTTTTAAAGAAAAACTAAAGTTGTTCTACATAAGATTGCTTAGAAGAATTACAAGTTTTGTTTATTGG
>NW_013952894.1:152810-154086 GCF_001266775.1 Austrofundulus limnaeus
GACTGGGCCTTGTGACACTTTATGTTCAACAAATTGGGCCCCGAGGTCAAAAAGGTTAAGAACCCCTGCACTAAATGACACAATTAAAACTAAAAAAACAACAGTCAGCAGGATGTATACCTTCACAATAAGTGTGTTTATCTGGGAGGGGTGCTGTTGGATAGATCACATGTTGTGATTCATTGACAGTCATACCTTCTGCTGTTCAACATAATGATGACTGGTAGATAATTAGTGGTACTACATTTTAATTTTAGGAAGCTAAAATCTGCTTATGAATTATAAAATTTTGTAAAATCGCTAAAGTGCAAATGAAATATTTAGGTCCGCAATCAGTGGATTTGCGTTTTAGTGGTCTGGTGCCCACTACTGTTGGTTTCATTGCATTTGTGTGGAAAATCAAGCGAAGTTGCAACATCCAGCTCTTCATCAAACTCTTTTTAAACTTGCCATGAGATGTTTTCCTGACTTGTGATACACTTGAATCAGTCACCCACATTGTGTCCTAAATTTTTAAATAGGCATTGTAAAGGTCTTTATTGTGCAACACAAATGTTCTCAAGGTCAGCAGAGTTGTAGCTAATTTATTTCTGTTTTTTTAAAGTTAATCTTTAAACTCCATAAAAGTGCAGCCACTGCCAGGCAGGGACGCAGGAATCTCCTACAAATCTTGTGTGAAGTAACAAAGTGCAGTTTCATTACAGTCTCTGATGGTTTCTCCTACATGTATCTGCAGTATCTCAGCTCTCAGTGGTTTGTGCTCACTGGAGACGGCAGCAGAGAGCTGACGCGTCCGTCGCTGCTCATCACCGACCGCTGCGCTGAGTCCACTTCAGACTTGGCGAGACGCGCCACACAGGTGGTGTTCTATTAGACAGCAGCAGTAAGTCTCCCTTGTTGATTACTGAGTGCTGATCTGCCGTGAATAAACGAGTGATTTGGAGCCACGCTGCTGGATGAGCGACACGGTGTGTTAAAGAGGAAGGTGGGGGCCAGAAAGTGAAGAAAAAAAAACAATACAAAATAAAACGAATGCTGCTGTTCCCACCGAAGCCGTCTTATTGGATTTTTGTTCTGGGCATTCATCACTTTCTAACGTGGTGCTGCTTGGAGATTGGCTGCAAAACTTCAATAAATAAAAACTCACAAAGCAACAACACATGAACACACAGTCTGTCAGGGGTGCCTTTGTGATTCCAAAATGGCTTAAGCATTAATTTTGTTGTTGAAGGTTACAAAGCAGCAATTGAAAAAAAATCAATTTTGAATGCCTCAG
>NW_013952894.1:155652-157456 GCF_001266775.1 Austrofundulus limnaeus
GCAACGCGTGATTACATCAGACAAGGCTACGCAACGCGTGATTACATCAGACGAGGCTACGCAACGCGTGATTACGTCAGACGAGGCTACGCAGCGAGTGATTACGTCAGACAAGGCTACGCAACGCGTGATTACATCAGACGAGGCTACGCAACGCGTGATTATATCAGACGAGGCTACGCAACGCGTGATTACGTCAGACGAGGCTACCCATCCAGTTGATTACGTCAGACAAGGCTACGCAACGCGTGATTATATCAGACGAGGCTACGCAACGCGTGATTACGTCAGACGAGGCTACGCAACGCGTGATTACGTCAGACAAGGCTACGCAACGCGTGATTATATCAGACGAGGCTACGCAACGCGTGATTATATCAGACAAGGCTACGCAACACGTGATTACGTCAGACGAGACTACGCAACGCGTGATTATATCAGACGAGGCTATGCAACGCATGATTACGTCAGACGAGGCTACGCAACGCGTGATTACATCAGACGTCAGCGACAAGATTTGCGGTAGTAAACAGGAAGTGAAACTTGCTAACTAGCAGAGGCTAATCATCTCRGGACAATGGAGCAATTTTYWYGTGAATGCCTTGCTATTGGGCAAGTTGTAATTATTCTATTTATTCAGCTAGTACAGGCTATGTTTAACGCTGCCAGGAGACGTAGGGAAATAAACACAATGTTTTCGCGCGTTTATGATAACATTCGGGAAGAGGCAGGAAAGCGGAAACAGCTGAACKTCACATGAGGTAAATATGTGCTACGTCAGAATTTATTCGGCAAACGTGTTTCCATCTCCCGCTTTGCGCATTAACTACTTTGCGAATCATCCAAAAACCACCTCAAGCGAGCGTAAAAACTTTTTAGCGAATTGAGGATTTTTTTTTWAATTTTTGCTGTTTCCATTTGACTTTTTTTCGCATTTTTAATGCGACACTTCTAAAYGYGCATCAAAAAGCCTTGATGGAAACATGGTTAGTGTCTTTCTATAAACTAAAGCAATTTCTGAGCTTCGCTCGTCTTCAGATTAAGTACTATATTTCAAATTACACACTTATTCAGTTTAATATAGAAACACAGCACTTGTATAAACATTTAAATTCCAATAAAAACACTTCACACCAATCTAGTGGAAAAACTCAGCTTTTTTGTTGCAGAACACTCATTTGATATTAAACAGACACATCCAAATAGTTTTAAAGTATTATGTACTCTTTACTGTTAGTTTTTGATACACAGAAATCATCCATCTTTAAATTCAATCAAAGTCAATAACAGACATAAACAAGAATAACTAGAAGCACTCGGAGAGTGCAAACCTCCGCCAAGACCAAATCCCCCATCCTGAAAGAGTTTTTTTGTTTTCTGATGTCATGGTTTTAGGTCTCATCCACACAGAAACAAGYCTTCCAAAGTATTTTTGTTTGTTTCTAGAAAAGCCTGTAACTACAGAAGCACCAAGAACAACTCTAAATGCTATAACACTGCCAGACCTGTATGTGGTGCTGTCACACTCCAACAAAAGTACATAAAAACTGAAAAAAGGGCATGAAGACTGTGCAAAAAGTCTGAATGAAATGTAACTACAACAACAAACAGGAAGTCCTTGAGTTCTAAATCAGAGCAGAGATGGGCTTTTGACAGTAGCTGTGTTTCCATTACAAATGTGCGCAAAACTTTGTCAATTTTCTGTTAATGTCGAAAAAACAGTTTCGTAACTGCGGTGTTTCCGTTAAGTAAGAAATGTTATTAAAGTCACGTGAATACGTTTGTTCTCATGATAAGTCATTAC
>NW_013952894.1:157685-160926 GCF_001266775.1 Austrofundulus limnaeus
AGTAGAAACAGACGGTTGTTGATCACGTGACTCCTGTGATGCCAAAAAAAATGTTTCCATTGCAGTTTTGCGAAAAACCACCTCATCCTAGCGCAAAAACATTTTTGTCGAAAAACGTAATTTTGTTCAAAATTGACATGTTTCCATTGAGCAAATTTATTTTTGAAATTCTAATTTGCGCATTTTCATGGTCAAAGGAAATGCAGTTATTATCATTAAATAAAATGTTTTACCCAATTTAAATATAAAACACCGAAAATCAAGCAGAACTGATGTTTACTGACATCTGTAAAAACACACCAATCACTATAACAGCTTTGATTTATAGAAGTTACGTCATTTTTACCCCATCCCTCGCAGATGGACGGATGGATGGATGGATGGATGGATGGATGGATGGATGGATGGATAGATGGATGGATGGATGGATGGATGGAGGGATGGATGGATGGATGGATGTGTGGATGGATGGATGGATGGATGGAGGGATGGATGGATGGACGGACGGACGGACGGATGGATGGATGCCATTTTTAAAATTTATGAACTTTAAAACAATTACACACATGCCATAATTTTAAATACTTTCTTTAAATTTACATAAAGAAAAGAAAAAAATCTAAACACAAACACAAACCCTCACAGAGCCTACAACAGAAAACCAAATTGCCAAATATATCCCAGAAAAAAAGGTATATAATTAAAATGTCACTTTGGATCTTGTAGTGTTTTTGTTTGTTTAGAGCTTCTGTCAAACTTTCAAACGAGAAATGTCAAACACATTTTGTTTCTGTACTTCGGATCAAAATTCCTCTGAGATCAAATAACAACGAGACAGATATGAATATAACTGTAAGCACGTGTTAGATTTTATTTTTGCCCAGATCTAGATTAATGTTTACAAAACTTGTGAGACAAGTCATTTGTTTTGGTTAGGAGCTGAACGTTTTCATGTAGCTAACCAAGTTCTCTGAAGAAAACTGATTTTGACACCTGTTTCTGTAACYAGGCATTTTGAATGCTGTAAAACAGATGCATCATAGCAAAGGTGTCAAACTCAAGGTGCAAGCCCCACCACCTCAAAAAATATACATGTTTTTTTAGGGATGCACTATTTATCGGTATTGATATCGGCCCKATGTGTAAAAYGGGGCCGATATTAACGTCCGATATTGATTTCCCACTTTTTATGTTTGTGTTTGTGTTTGTGTTTTGGGAGGGGAGATGGTTGGTTGAGCAGCATCTGTTTGATCAGGATAGTGATATTGATGCTGTGCAGCCAGGAATAACTGAAGTATAGAGTCATGTCAGAGGTCTGCTTCATTATTTATGTATCAAAAAAAGACCCAAGTGTGTTTGTGCATATATGTATAATATAATTTGTATGTTTGTGTAATATCTGTAAATATCCGTCATCGGCCATAACACCATATCAATATTGGCTGAAATTTTCATATCGGTGCATCCCTAATGTTTTTATTTAATATGATTTTTGTCCAATGATTTATATTTCTATGCAACAAAAATAGATTTAAAATGTGAAAAGACATTAATACTTATCCTGCCTCTGAGCTAACTGTAGCCCCCTKAGCGGTTGTTTTGGATAGCACAGAAATGTCTCAAAATAAACTGCGTTAAAGCCATCATTGACCAAAAACTACATCGATTATTCATGGGAATCCCGTCAGAAAGTGGGAGAGTTCAGAATTCAAGATGGCAGCTATTTACCACAACTCATCAGTGAGTAAAACTTCCAGCCTTTCACTTTTAATAGTTTTATTTGTATTATTGATTTCACAGTTAGTCAGTCGTACACTTTTCAGTGTTTCTATGCAGTAAACACCACGTAGAGCTCAGTGTTTGTTTGTGGTGCTCAGCCTTAGCAATGAGATGAGGAACATAACATATTTTGTTTAAAGTTAAACATGAAATGTCAAAGTTAATTACAACTGGCCTTTTAAGGGCCACCACACTCATGTGGCCCTCAGTGAAAATGAGCTTGACACCCCTACACTGTAGAGCTGTGAGTCAACAATAACAACAGCTTGCATTTGAAAAGATCCCTGTTTTGTTGTTAGCCTTAGTTGTTTTGTGTTTGTGCAGTTTTCTGTTAATTTTACTCCCAGCACATTCCAGACTTTTGCTGTGTTCCATTTACATTGTTTTCCAGGAACTGGTAACTGGTAGTGACATMATTTCCCAACAAAMYATATGAAACTGMCTTCCAGTTAGCCCACAGGTGATTGTATTGTTGTTGCTAACCTAGCTACAACACTGCTACAATATAAACAATGACAATGAGTGCTGTACAATACAAAAATACACAAAACAACAATGCAATAAAAACATCATGGAGCCATCCAGTATTTCCAACCCAAAAAGCTGTATTAACATTGAGCCAAGAAAAAAGACAAACAAAGACAACAGTAAAAATAAAATACCAACCCATTTACATATACATATTACATTTATAGAAAAATGTAAATCGAACTTGGACCAAGGCAAGAGAAAACTCAGATACCACAACAGGCACTGGGCTCAACAACTTTAACCAAAACATCGAACTAAAAGCTTGTTTGAAATAGAYGRTTTTTAAGGCCTTTTTGAATAATTCAACATCACTGATGGAGTGTAACTCAAAGGGAAGGCCATTCCAGAGGCTAGGGGCTGCAAATGAAAAAGCCCGGTCGCCACAGGTCCTATAGCGTGTTCGAGGAACGGCTAGTAGATGTTGATCCTGAGAGTGCAAACAGCAGACTGGATCGTATGTGGACAGCATGTCCCTAACACAGGCAGGTGCCTGGCCTCTTAAGGCTCTAAATGTAAGAACCAGGATTTTAAACCGAATCCTAAAATAAACAGGCAGCCAATGAAGTTCTGAAAGGATTGGAGTGATGTGACTAGATTTAGAAGTTCAAGTTAAAGGGGACCTATTATGCAAAATTCACTTTTTAAAGGTTTTTTTACTCGACTTTGAGTATGTACTTATTAAAAAACAGTCTTAGGACCAAAAAATGCACCCAGGGGCATATTTACTGTAAGTAAATGTATTTTTAATGTATATTAACGACAAGTTTTATACTTCCGTCATTTTGTGATGTCACAAGCCGTACGACAACCCACCAGAACCTGCATTCAGCCCCTTACCTAGCAACTCCCGGGTGAAACTCCACCTCCTCAGTATAAAAAGCCGTCATCGTTGTTGTGCAATGCGCAGCTCAATTCACAACAAGCCTCTAAT
>NW_013952894.1:165379-166836 GCF_001266775.1 Austrofundulus limnaeus
CTCCTTGTTTGCACTTTAATATAGGAAGTGATTTATTTTGACAGCAACATCCTCCTGAAACGTCTTTGTGAGGAACGAAAGTAGAAAAAGTGAAAGAAAAGACAGATGGGAGAAAATGTTTTTTTTTTTTTATCAAACATGAAAAAACTCCCATTAGGAAGCACACAGGAAAAAAAAACAGGAGATAACAGCAAAAGAAGAGCTCCTGTGAGTTTAAGCGGCTGTTTGAGAGTGTGGTGGGCTAAATTTGACCCCACTGAGGAGGAGAGTGCCGAGTCAAGGTCTATAATTAGAAACACATAGAGCCACTAATCCTTCCTGAATGATTTCACCACAAACAGCAGCTCTGCAGCCAGGAATCACTCTTGCGGAGAGTGAAAGTTGTGTTGAGAGTGGCTTTAACAGTGTGTTAGTAACCTGACTCCAGACAAACTGTTGTCTGACTCAAGTGTACATGAGCCCAAAATAAATCAAGGATTTCTAATAAGATTTCAGAGATGTTAACACATTTAATCAGGATTTGTGCTCGCATAAGAGACGGCTGAAAGCCACAAGTTGACATGTGTGGAGAGAGGAAACTTGTGGCTGATCGAAACAAAAACTGTTGCTATTTTCACAGGTGTTCCTGAAGCAAATAGGTTTTTAATAATAAATATATCTAGTTTAAAAGGCAAAAGAGTTTGGGAATTATTGCCCATAAAGGAATCAATGAACCTATAAGAGACAAAAAGGTGTCGCAGTTAGAGAGACGGATGGGATTGTTGGAATGCCAGACTCCAGGTCTGGAATTTACAACCCATCACAGATCAATTAGCTTTGTTTCCACACAGCGAGGCTTTGTTTTTTCTCTGAACGATGTTGACTTTTTTTTTCAGTCATTCCAGATCGAGAGATTTGCACAGAAAAGAGAGAAAATCACACTCTGTAATCGTGTTTCCATCCAGTTGTAGAGTGAATTTTTATCGAACTTTTCAAAATTTGCAAAAAATTAAATAAATAAAAATTAGTATCTAGACTGTTTCCATCTAGTTTCCCTCTCGACTGTTTGACGCGAATAAACGAGGCTACACAACGTGTGATTACGTCAGACGAGGCTACGCAACACATGATTACGTCAGACAAGGCTACGCGACGCGTGATTACGTCAGACGAGGCTACGCAACACGTGATTCCGTCAGACGAGGCTACACAACACGTGATTACGTCAGATGAGGTTACACAACACGTGATTACGTCAGACGAGGTTACGTAAAGCGTGATTACATCATACGAGGCTACGCAACGCGTGATTACATCAGACAAGGCTAAGCAATGCATGATTACATCAGACGTGGCTACGCAACACGTGATTACATCAGACGAGGCTAAGCAATGCATGATTACATCAGACAAGGCTACACAATCCCTGATTACGTCAGACAAGTCTACGCGACGCGTGATTACATCAGACAAGGCTA
>NW_013952894.1:166846-168104 GCF_001266775.1 Austrofundulus limnaeus
CCTGATGGTGCCTGGGTTCAGCTCCGACAGAGATGGATTCCAGTCCAGGCAGAACAAGACACATCTGATCACAAACAAAAGACAGAAGATCTGGGCTATTGCTTTTCACATCACTTATGCTTTAWAAAGCGTACAGCTATAATTAAATCCATTGTGATATAATTAGGAAAAAAATAAACATCTTGTATTCTAGTTTCATTGCTATGTGGTCTCTCAACACCATTTCCCATTGTGGCCCTTTTGATGAATGAGCCAGGCAGAATGCCAGGAAATTTAATGACAAAAATGGAAACAAAACTCATCACTGGCAGCATTGTTTACAGCTTTGACATGTGCCACGCCTCCATGTGTAATTCCAAAAGGCAGTCRTCACCCTCAACAAGCTCCTGAGGGTCCCAAGGGGGGCTGTCATGCAGCAATCATGATGTAATCATCCAAAGTAGAAAAATAAACAGCRTATTTTCAAAAATATAATACAACCAGGATTCCTACAGCTTAAGGCAAGTTAAATTTAAGCCTTTTTAAGACCTCTTTAATGCCACCTGAAATGAAATTTAAGACCCAATTCACAATAAATACAAATGCAGAAAAAAACAGTTGGTGATTGTTTTACCCAAATGTTTATTTTAAAACAGAACAACTACGTAGCTTGGTAAATTATAAAAAAAACATAAATGTTACCAATTATTTTAATATTTGAAACAATTTTTACTTACAATGTGTTAACATTTTTAAGATGTCTGAAAGATCGATTTAAGACATTTTAAGGCTAATTAAGACCTTTTCTGATTTCTGATCAGGCCTTCAAACGGACATTTTGATCAAGCTGGGCTGTAAATTGTAGGCTGCAGCGTGAAAATCTTTATCAAAGACTAGACGCACATGGTTTCTGCTTACGCTTCTAAGATATAATCAAGGGAACAGCATGAGCAAAAAGAACAATTAACTACCTCTACACTATTTCCAAAGATCTAATTACCATTCATGCTGGGTGGGAGCTATGATTCACACTTTTCATTCAAAACCCTCGTGTGTTTGCTTGTGCTACATGAAAGAGAAGCAGTTTGGATTTTTTTTTAATCGGTGTTCTGTGTAGCTTAAGTTATTCTCTGCTGTAAAAATGTCTCAGGTTATTATAAGACTGGAATGTTCTGACTGAACAGACCGGCTGACATTTAGTGAGGACTGCTCAGCTGTTATGTAAAAGTACCGTATTTATTCATGTATAATACGATCTCATGCATAATATGACTAGGCC
>NW_013952894.1:171075-173540 GCF_001266775.1 Austrofundulus limnaeus
AAATAAATCTGTTCTTTTTTTTCTTATAAAAGGTTAAATAAAACAAAAATATTGGTGGTAATTTTTGACTGTGTAACTTAAACTTTACAAACGGCACCACATATACATGAAGACAAACCAACGTTCACTTTTAGAGATGTAGTTAAACAAACAGGCCGGGTAACAATACTACAAATCAACATGGTTGTCCACAAACATATACTGTAAAATTATGTCTAAGCACAGTTTGAAAAAAAACCATACCTCTCAAAAGTGTCACTTATTTAAAAAAAGACGTCTGACAAACACAARCCAAGCCAAGACTTATGTTTCTAAAGCCTCATTCCATTTCCCTGGCAGCTGTCAGGTCTGCAGTAGCTGCAGCAGACAGCTAATCATTAGCCAGTTAGCCTCCATTATGGCCTGGGATCTGAGCCTGGTGATAAAGAACCAAAAGACTCAGGGCTCACAGCTTAATGATCCAAAGATCAGCGCAGGATTTACAGGCTTGGGGTATCTGCCACGGCCCCTGGACAAAAAGACCCCCTCCCTTCCTTCATCTACTTCAGCTGACTTCATAAAAAACAGGAAACAATGCTGGAAAGTAATGAAATCTCCCACCGGCCGTGGATTGGAAAATAAAACTAAAGCAACATCAATCCCAGGAGCTACAGCTTCCCGTTGATTAGAAGATAAATAAAGGCAAAGAGCCAAGGACAAATATTTCACCCACTAAGAGTTTTATGGTGTCTTCAGCTGCCCTCCTGTTTAGGTTCCTCTAAAGGGTTGGCATTAGAACATACAGTGCTGTCCACATTTATAAATGTTTGGTTAAAATGTTAATGCAACTGTTTTTATGCCCAGTGGATCAACTCTTTATTGGTCTGTTGAAGCAACCCTTCATGCTAATTTATCAAATAAAGTCAATTAACCCTTAAGTCAATCAACATCTCCTTCTGGTTCCCCTCACTCACTTTAAGACCCGTGGTGACCGGTCCTTCTCCTCTGTGGCCCCCAGCCTCTGGAATGAACTCCCTTTAATCTGAGCTCCATTGATAACATTGTCTCTTTCAAGAAACACCTAAAAACTCACTTTTTCTCTCACGTGTTAGCTAACCATTTCACCATTACTGCCAGCTAAACTCCATTGTAAATGCTCATTAATCTGTGTTTTTAATTACTGAACTTACACCATATTTTTCTCTCCCGCATTCATTATGTTTTTGTAATTTATTGTAAATTTTGACCTGCATTGACCTTGTTACAATTTTAGAAATTAATTCTTGATTTGATGTTTTAATTTTTGTTGCTTATGTTTAATTATGTTTTTCTGTTTCATTTTATTCTTTCCACCATTTTTATACTGTTAATGATTGTACAGCACCTTGTGAATATATTTCTGTGAAAGGCGCTTTATAAATAAAACTTTACTTCCTAAGTCGAGTTCTGTTCTGCTCTAATGTCCAGAATCAGCTCCTTCAGGATCGTTTTGTAGCAAAAACAGTCCAGTTTTACAGAAACCTCCCCACTGGCAGAGAAAACTGGATCTATTGATTTGTGTTCATGGACATGAATTTTACTGCTTTTGTTGTTGCCTTGTGCTCAAACAGAAATACTTTAAGAGTCGGTCGTACAGAGTTCAAGACCGCCCCAGCTGCTCATGTTTTACAGTTCAATCATCGAAAAGAAATTGTAGGGGTTTTAGACTCTGTTGTTCTTGCATTTTTCAATGGTTTCTTCCATGTTTCATTACAAAGTTCTTGGTAAAGGTTTCACATTAAAAACAACAAAGATATTAAAATAAATTATGGTTTAGATTAAAACATACTATAGTCAGGTTTTTTTAAATTGTTTTTGCAAGCAAAACAATCCTCAACCTAAGCTAGCCTGTCGTGTTGCAGCTTTGTATTTGACACGACTCCTCTGGGCCACCGTAATAAGCTTGTGAAAGATGCAGCTAAATACGCTAAATGAAGAGAGATGTTCTGTGATGGAGGGGCCGGGGTCCGGACTAAAGTCAGCTGGGCCAGTGATGACCCAGACCCAGCAGCACCAGGCTAACAGCACTACATGCTCCTTACATTACTGTGTATGTTTGTATTTCTGAATGTGTTCAGAGCTCACAGAACATTAAACACAGCACATCAGGAATGTTACACCATAAATCTTTAATCTGCTTAAATGACAAATCAAAATTAAAATCAATCCATACTGACTGACTAGAAAAATACACATTGTCTTTATTGTAAAAGAAAACATATTTCAAGGAATAATCTGTTTTTTTCTTCTGTTGCTGTTAATATATTGCTATTTTTGTCAGTTCAAGGAAAATACTATAATGATAACACTGAATTATTTACAAAAGTGCTATAAATACATGATTGTTGCTGTTATAGTTATTAGCAGCTAAAAGCTGCTGTGTTAGCTTCCTGCTAGCTGTGAGGAGGTCTTTCCTCTCTCATCTTGGCAGTAAAAGGGGATAAATG
>NW_013952894.1:181133-182272 GCF_001266775.1 Austrofundulus limnaeus
CATACATACATACATACATACATACATACATACATACATACATACATACATACATACATACATACATGCACACACACGGTACAAATATACAATATACAAAAATTCTGTGCGTCTCCTGGGGGCTAAGCCCCCCTTTTCCTTAAAACCTAGTGACACCCCTGATTTTACCAATGCACCAAGTTAGAATTAGTTTCTACTGTTTGCAGAATTAGTTCCTGTGAGAATGTCTTCTATATCAAAGTAAATGTGTTACTGCTTGATATCCTTAACTCGTTTAAAAATCAACCAAACTGAATCATGAATCATCATGACTCAAATCAAATTKAATTGATTTGGGAAATCTGAATCAATACCCAGCTCTAATGGCGACGGGGGACATCAGTGATGATTGGTATCGAGGTCTATCTTGTTGACATTATTTTGAACTGCAGCCTCCAAGTACTGAYAATGTTCACTGCTGTAGTCAGAGGTTCAGTCATCATGTGCAACAATGTTTTATTAATTCAAGGTTTTCAAYGATCGAGTTCAACCATGTTTTCACAAGTTAGATAGATTATACAAAGTATAAAGTTACAACAAAAACTGATTTCAAACTTTAGAATTTATTGTGAATTCTTTTTATTTAAAGAAATTATAATTTAAAAATTCTACTGTTGAACATCTTTTAACAATCATTGGCTGCAGCTGGTAGTTTCTTTGTGTCAACATAAAAAKGATTGTTTATAAAGAACTTATTGGACTGACTATTTCTAAGAGCAACAGGAAAGTCCAAAGAACTGTGTGAAGATCTGAGGACGACAAACGTAGATTTCTCCCAGCTGGGAGAAAACCCAGAAATCACCAAGACTCAAACCTGTCATTGACTTGAAACTGTTTTAGTGAATAATGAAGAAAAGAGAAATGCATCCAAAAACGTAAAATGTCAGAAGAAAAAAAATAAACAAATTCCACTAATTTTGCCAGGAAGAATAGAATAATACCATTTTTTTATTTCTACAAAAAGTGTGTGTGGGGGTGTAAAACAACTGTAACTATAACAATATCTGAATACACACACAATAGCTGTATTTCCACTGACCATGAAAATGCGCAAATTAGAATATCGAAAATAAATTTGCTCAATGGAAACACGTCAGTTT
>NW_013952894.1:182542-185911 GCF_001266775.1 Austrofundulus limnaeus
GTGACTTTAATAACATTTCTTACTTAATGGAAACACTGCAGTTGTGAAACTGTGTTTTTTCAACATTAACAGAATATCGACAAAGTTTTGCGCACATTTGTAATGGAAACACAGCTAGTGTGACAACTTTAAAATGATCTCACAACAGTCTTTTTCATCTAAAGAAACAAAAGGGATGAAAGGCTTATTTTCTATTCCAACTCCTAATTATTTTCCAAAAAGAATATGCCTCCTTATTTTTTAATTAACTTGAAACCTTGAGTGTATTTTTCTGATACTGTTCCAGTCACATTAGGCAGAAAATAAATGTTATGTATCAGCTCCAGTTTGCTCTGCTGGAGGTGATTTCACAAGGTGAGTGTGCGCCTGTGTCCACTGAATAATGATTTCACTGTCAAATAAGCTCAAGTCTGTCTGCAACAGGAATGATTCGCTGCTTAATTTCAAACACACTTCTGCACATACACATACACACACATACACAATCATAGAGCTGGAGACTGAGCCATTAGCAACCTGTATGAAGTCCCTCTACCCAGATACCAGTCGTCCTCTTTTCCAGAGTCTGTCTTTCAACTTTACCTTACTTTGTAGAAACAAAGTGCTTTTACCACAAAAAAATGAACTATAACCGTGTTTCCATCAAGGCTTTTTGATGCGCATTGAGAAGTGTTGCATTAAAAATGCGAAAAAAGGTTGGACGGAAACAGCAAAATTCGAAAAAAAATCCTCAATTCACTAAAAAGTTTTTACACTTGYTTGAGGTGGTTTTTGGATGATTCGCAGAGTAGTTAATGCGCAAAACGGGAGATGGAAACACCTTTGCCAAATAAATTCTGACGTAGCGCATATTTACCTCACGTGACGTTCAGCTGTTTCCGCTTTCCTGCCTCGTCCAGGATGTTAGCCCTGCGTAGTTCACGTGCCTTTCTGCTGCGTAGTTTAACATTGTGTTTATTTCCCTACATCTCCTGGCAGCGTTAACCATAGCCTGTACTAGCTGAATAGATAGAATAATTACAACTTGCCCAAAAGCAAGGCATTCACGAAAAAATTGCTCCATTGTCCCGAGATGATTAGCCTCTGCTAGTTAGCAAGTTTCACTTCCTGTTTACTACCGCAAAGCTTGTCGCCAACGTCTGACTAAACATGCACTGCGTAGCCTCGTCTGATGTAATCACGAGTTGCGTAGCCTCGTCCAACGTGATCACACGTTGCGTAGCCTCGTCTGACGTAATCACACGTTGCGTAGCCTCGTCTGACGTAATCACACGTTGCTTAGCCTCGTCTGACGTAATCACACGTTGCGTAGCCTCGTTTATTCACATCAAACAGTCGAGAGGGAAACTAGATGGAAACAGTCTAGATTCGAATTTTTATTTATTTAATTTTTTGCGAATTTTGAAAAGTTCGATAAAAATTCRCTCTAATACTGGATGGAAACACGATTAMTGATTAATTTCAAACACACTTCTKCACATACACATGCACACACATACACAACCATAGAGCTAGAGACTGAGCCATTAGCAACCTGTATGAACTCCCTCTACCMAGATACTTGTTGTCCTCTTTCCCAGAGTCTGTCTTTCAACTTTACCTTACTTTGGAGAAACAAAGTGCTTTCACCACAAAAATATGAACCATCATCACAAAGGCCATGGGCAGTTTGTGGTTTGAGGGGGAAAGACATTTGCATAGACGAGTGTGAATGAGAGAAATAGAATGATTGCTAATACACATAGGGACAATTTGGTGTTTACCAGCAAACTTGGGAGCCACAGAAAGCTGCACTGAATTGTGCAAATCCACAGCAAAAAAAGTCAAGCAGAAGATGCAGAAACCAATAAAAGAATCAAATGCAAAAGATTACTCACCAGCTAAGCATCACTGGGATGTTGGGCCGGGGCTGAGGGGGGCTGTCTGTCCTTTTCAAACYGATTCTGAAAGAAGGGAGAGAAAGAAGGGGGAGGGGTGAGTCTTCAATACGCTCTTCGCCTCCTTCTCAGAGCAAAGCCACAAAGAAGCTCTCGTAAACAAACCGCCAACTTTTCAACAGAGCTGGGCGGTGGGGGGGAGCGGGATGGTATTTAGACCAAGTCTTCGTGGTATGGGGAGACTGGAGGAAGAACGGGGACCAGCGAGTTGCCTTTACGTCACCTGAAGGCCGCGGAGAAAATAACCAACCAAAAAGTTCAGAACWGTTGAAACGCATTAAAGCAGAAAGTCCATATAACACGAGGCCTTGTGTGGAATTATAAACTGTATGTGGACAATATAGATGTAAATGAGGTGAACAGACRCCCCACTGTGTTACTACAAACACACATGCTAATATGCAGAGAGCATATTAGCATTGGTTCCAAGCTTTTTGATCTCAATGCCACACAGCAAATTGGAACAAATAGGCCCGGTTGGTTTCTAAGGCAACCTGAAGGAGCAGTTCATACACTCAATCCCTCCTGAGCCATCAGCTGCTGTTTCCCTACCTCCATGTGGAACAGGAAAAATGAGTCAAAGCTGGATTGATTATCATCACCTGAACCTCCTGTAAAGCTTACTTTGCCTATACACTGAAACAAGGAGACATAGCATCTCTTGGATCTATTTAAGCATTTTGGGTGTATTTAACACAATTGTCACGTTATAAAGGTAAATGTAACTGTATCATGTTGAAACTACACAGAGAAGGTACATGAATGTGATCACAACACTTTGAACTGAAGTGATGAAATAACATTGGACTGTTAATCTCGCGATATTTCGCGGGATTTGGGTCACGGGACGGGAAGAGGGAAATCAACCGTCGTCTCATTCAAATGAAATGTCCACGCTGTACGGATTGCTTCTCTGTTCGGTAAGTCTTGATTTTCTGAACGAATATTGTCAAAATCTCAGTCAAATGTAGTTTAATGTCTTGAGAGTCACCGTGTAAAGGTAAATACTTTGTGTGAGCTTATTGCTTGAGCTGTTGTATCTAATTCAAGCTGCATTTCAATTAGTTTTTGAGCGAGTGCTAATCTCACATAACTTTACTCTGCAGCGCTAATTCAAAAAYTAGCTCCGCAACTTCTAAAGCGCTTATGCCATAGAAATATTAGCAGAAGCTAATTTTAAAGTTCAATTTGACACTTACTAGCTGACAACAATTCATGTACAATATACGCACAACACTGCCAACTAGTGGTGTATGAACTCTTTTACAGCTTTATCCTACAACCTCTGATTGCTGGGGATGTGATTTCCTGAAACAGACCTTTAGCTCCWSGTGTAAAAATTAAAAAGTTGTTGAGGATTGCTAGTTCGGCTGCTTCTTTGTCTTTTCTTTTGTTTGTTGTAGATTTTTCATTAAAGAAGCATCAATAAAGT
>NW_013952894.1:186409-187687 GCF_001266775.1 Austrofundulus limnaeus
GTCACGGTTCTGATTTCCCACAATGCTTTGTGTCTGCTTATGTAGCAGGAAGGCAGTAGCAAAAACAATAGACGTTTGTAATCCATACAAAAATTTTGTATGTATTGATTTATTTTACTTTACAATCGGAGCTCCTTTAAAAAAAAAAGTTTAAACACTGGAGCTCAATACTTGACGTAATTGGGTCACGGTTCTGCTGTGACCCACGGTTCTGTCAGGATGCTGACAACAGTCAGTATACCTTCACAATAAGAGTGTTTATCTGGGAGGGGTGCTGTTGGATAGATCACATGTGTTGTGATTCATTGACAGTCATACCTTCTGCTGTTCAACATAATGATGACTGGTAGATAATTAGTTATTAGTGGTACTGCWTTTTAATTTTAGAAAGCATAAATCTGCTTATGAAYTATAAAAATTAGTAAGAGCGCTAAAGTGCAAATGAAATAYTTAGGTCTGCAATTAGCAGATTTGTGCTTTAGCGGGCTGGTGCCCACCACTGCCGTTCAGAAAATGCATTTTATGCCGTCAAAACTTTTACAATTCATCAAACTGCATCTTTGTTATTCCTGTCCAAAACTAAGTGCTTATCARTGGCTGCTTCTAGATCCAGCAGTGAAAATCATTTTCTCTTAACTCAGCTGCAKCTTCTTGGAACAGAATCGTCCACTTTAATGAAGACTCAGCAGGAAGTACGTGAGAAGGCAAGTTGAGAAACATCAGGAAATCAACTCCTGTTGTTCATTTAAATATACAAGTGCAGAAATACACAAGCATCCACACCAACAGTCCTTSTGTGGGGTAGTGAAGGAAACATGTCTAATTAGGAGCAAAACATCGCCTGCAGCTGAACAGTTTGCATGATACTGTAGCAGATAAACTGACTGTTGTAAAAGACACAGTGGATCCTAATCTGTATAAAAACACACAACGTTTTTAAGTCACATCATCTCTAAACTCTTATCTAGACCGCTAAAACATGAGGCAAACAAGGAGGAAAGGAGGAGTCAGTGCACATTTCAACCACCCCAGGATCTTCATTAACGTCTGTAAGGTGGAAGGGTTCAACTATGCGAACCAAGACAGTACTTTAGTGTGCTCGCCGTATTTTTATAATCTTGCATTTCACTACGTCACGCCTCAGATGCAGGGGCGGAGCCAGGGGGTGGCCAGGGGTGGCCATGGCCACCACAGACCAATCTTTGGCCACCCTGCTGTACACACCCCTTCCACAGTGAAACAACCTTTAGGGGTGTAATAATCCTCCTGAACAGTTGG
>NW_013952894.1:189736-191161 GCF_001266775.1 Austrofundulus limnaeus
GTGGTCCCAGTCTGGTCACCACTGTGTGAGCAGTGGTCCCAGTCTGGTCACCACTGTGTGAGCAGTGGTCCCAGTCTGGTCACCACTGTGGGAGTAGTGGTCCCAGTCTGGCCACCCCTGTGTGAGCAGTGGTCCCAGTCTGGCCACCCCTGGGTGAGCAGTGGTCCCAGTCTGGCCACCCCTGGGTGAGCAGTGGTCCCAGTCTGGCCACCCCAGAGAAAAACCTCTGGCTCCACCACTGCTAAGATGTGGGAATACCAGGAGTTATGTGTTATAGTGTCATGTACTCTTACATCATCACACAACATTATTCTCACTGTCAGAACACATAAAAGGACAATTTCATTCTGTCAACAAATGTAAAAACGACCTTCATTTAAGCAAAGCTCTTTAAAAACGACAAAACTCWTTTTTTTATAACTTACAGCCTGTAAAGACAAACTCAGCAAACAGAAAACAAACTGGAARCATGACGTCAGGCAGGATGTTGGATAAACAGAAAAAACATCTCCTTTAAAAAGATAAGGCAGTAAAAKGGGATAAACAGGAGCAGTTACTTAGTGTATTTATGGGATTTACTGTTAGGAAAGAGAAAACACCAACCAGTTATAAAATATTACTTTTTCAGAGCCTCTCTTTGGGTAAATTAAACCTTTCTAATCACAAACGTATGAAGGAACTACCTCCTGACAATGACCTCATCATCACGACGTCATGTCTTAGAACTGAACRATTTTCTTTAAAGTTATCGCTGATCTAAATGTCTGTTTTCTGCACAGTTAYTGTCTATAGGACACTGAGTTAGCTGCAAGCTGACGCAGAAGAAGAAAACACATCCAGTAAACAGAAACCTGGTGTGTGGTGTCCTTTAGAGCAGGAAAGCTTTGACGTCAGACGGGAGTCAAAGTGTGTGAGTAAACCCAAACAATCCTGAGAGCTGATACTGTTCACAAAAACCTGAAGTTTTGTCAAACAAAAGCAGTTCCCTCAGCCTGATGGGTTGTCCAAACAGTTTAGTCTTTTTCTGAGCAAAAAAGAAGAAAAAAAAAAAAAACTACAACAGCTCAGTAATGATGTTGGTTTTGGGCCAACTGAGCCAAAAGAGACAAAGCAAAATATTGAAACAATCATTTCCTTTCTTGCAATGTGATAAATTATTCAATCTGGTCAAAAAAGCATCTCTCACCTGATTCTAAATTAAGCATTTAACTTAAAGTTAAACTTTATCTAAAGCCTTGTGCGTATAAAAGTAGAAAGTTTCCTGCCCAAATACTTCTTTTGCCTTAGATAAAAAGAAAAGAACGGTTTTTTTCTGACTAACTATTAATCCGTGTATGGTACATTCTTTGTTTCTTTTATTTATATTTATTTATTCAATTTATTTTTATTTATTCAATTTATTTTTACTTATTCAATTTATTTTTG
>NW_013952894.1:192336-193343 GCF_001266775.1 Austrofundulus limnaeus
ATGTAAATGTTTCAAATAAAAAACTGTAAAAATAAATTAGATAAAGTACAAATGAAAATATAGCCTTTTTGCACCAGAAGCTGCTCTTCATATTAGTGACAAACAATAACAGTAACAGCTTTTTGACAAAATGCTTAACAATAAATTACAAAAATTTGTTTGATAAAGTGCAAATTAAAATATAGTTGTATCTGCAACTGTATTTGATAATGTTTTGAACTTTTACAATATTACATGACAGAACCAGAGCAGGGTTCCTGCAGACCCTTAAAAAGTCTTAAAAGTCATTGAATTCATCAATCAAAAAAATAAGGCCTTAATTAGCCTTAAAATGTCTTAAATCAATCTTTCAGAACCCTTAAAAATGTGAACACATTGTAAATAGGATGATTGTAATTCATCTCAAATATTAAAATAATTGGTAACATTTATTTTTTTTAATATTCACATGCAGACATTCCCCTTTGACATCACTTCCTGTTATTTCACATGCAAATATCTCAACAAGAGCAATGTGAAATTAGTTTTGTAACATGTTAATAATGTTGTCTTTATAAAAATGCATTCACTTTTCTTACAAATTGTAATGTCACAGGCACTTAAGGTTTCATCTRCAGAAAACTGGGGTTAAGACCCCACAGTGGGTCCTAAACTCCAAATGTTTTTGCTATATTTGACGAAAAAGCAGTTGGAYATGGATAAAAACAGTTGGTCTATTAGCAATATTTGAATCCTTCAACTAAAAATACATGATGACAAATTCATGAGTTTCTGCTACAGTTTTATTTTCTGTTTTATTTTTTGTCATTTGTGTTTATTATGAAATTGGTCTTAAATTTTATTTCAGTTGGTATTAAAAAGTCTTAAAAGTCTTAAATTTAACGTGCTTTAAACTGTAGGAACCCTGCAGAGGCTGCACTTTATTTTAGTGACAAAATTTGGTGTTTTTTGATGAGTTACTTTCATTTTTGTTTCTACTTTTCATTTAAAATAAGTTTCCATTCTCA
>NW_013952894.1:200605-202404 GCF_001266775.1 Austrofundulus limnaeus
AGCTCAAGTCGAGCCGGTCCGCTGCTTCAACCAAACCTGCTCTCACTGAAAGTCCCGCCCTGCTGTGCTCTGATTGGACAAAATGAATAAGGAAGGCAGTGTCATTTTTAATCCTTATATCAGGGTCCCGCTGTGGCGCACCGAACAACGATCCGTTCACACCATTCTGGATTCCTTTTTTYTTTTTCTTTTTTTTAAGAATTTAGGTCACGTTTGCGACCACACTGGTCACGCTGTAGAGCCCTGCTAGCTGTTGTTTTGACAGACAATCAGGTACAATCTTAGGTACGCAAGGGGGCTTTATGACGTTACATCTGGTGCGCTTTTTCCTGTTTTGACTGCGCATGCGCACCTGCGCACTGCTTATGTGCACCTCTGCTTATAAAGCTGTACTCTATTAAGTGGCACCTCAGTTAAAGAAGCCTTAGGCAAATCATCAAAACATTTGCACCACAAACTGCACAGACTACAAAACAGCTAACAGAATTACTTATTTTAGTTTTATAATATACTAGCACCTGCTTCATAAGTACAGGTAAAAGGTTTCTGCATGATTCTTTTCAAAAGACAGAAAAAAAAGTAGAAATTATTGCTTTCATCACCTCATGTATAGAAAACAATCGTGTTTTTCAGCTATTGATTTTTCACAAAATTCTATTAAAACCTACAGAAGAGCATTGCATTTACCAAATAAAAAAAATTAGGACTCCTGATCTCATAATTACGAGATAAGAATCTCGTAATTATGAGAAAAGATCTCATAATTTTGAGATCTTATCTCATAATTACGAGATAAGATGTCATAATTATGAGATCAGGATCTCGTAATTTTGACATCTTATCTCATAATTTTGACATCTTATCTCATAATTACGAGCTCAGATCTCATAATTATGAGAAAACATCTCATATCTCATCTCATAAAATGATTATTAAATTAGTCATCGATTATTTTAATAATCCATTAGTCGTTGATTAATGGACTAATCGTGGCAGCCCTAGTGGGAACCCTGCTGCAGAGGTGATTCTTGGCTGGCTGCACACTGTGGACTGGATGTCCTGAAACGAGGTGAGGCTCAATAAGACCCAGAGTAATGAGACCTCCTCCATTCAGGAAGTCTTTTCCACAGTTTGCAGCCAGCTAGCAGGTGAGCAGATCCATGTCTAAAACTTTTCACCACTACGGGAAAGTTGGTGGTTTGTTTGGCTCCTGAGACTGAGACAACATTTTTTGTCAAATGCAAAACATTGTAGCAGAAAGAAGAAAAACGCACGAAAGTTGAATGAAGTTTGGCAGCGATTGAGAGCAGAGGGAGAAATGAGATCTGTGAAATTTATGACATTTAGCGTGTTTGGATTTTATAATTAAGGTTTAGCTTACTGTTTAGTTTAGTCAGTTTTAACGTGTTTGAGTCAAAACATTGGGGCAATTTTAAAATGTGAAAATACAGCTTCTGTTTCAGGAAGAGAACGAAGGTTTGCTAAATTTATACACATATTTATTAATGTTAATGTTTATATTTGTAGTCTTAGTTACATAAAATCAACAACAAAAACAATAATATTAAATAATTAATAATGATGATGAATGCGATGATGTCATTAATAATAATAATATTAAAACTAACAGAGCTCTGGTATCGGATAGGAAATGAAAAAATGTGGATCTGTGCACATCTGACCTGAGAGGCACAGATGTTCTAACACAGAGGTTCTCAAACTGAGGCCCCTGGACCCCCAGGGGTCCGCAAGAGTTATCTTGGGGGTCTTCAAACATTTTTACTAAAATGTTTATTTGG
>NW_013952894.1:202414-204254 GCF_001266775.1 Austrofundulus limnaeus
AAACATTCCCATGGCATTTAGTGTTAAAATGACAATAAATCATCTTTTAAAACAGCATGGGGTTATGGGGGTGTCCCTGGAATTTATTTTATTTTATTATTTTTTTTTTTTTGCCCTTGTAAGGGGTCCCCAGACCCAAATGGCTCAAGAACCCCTGTGGCAGATGTTCTAACAGAACCAAACACTCTGCCTGGTAGAAAACATTTAGTTTTAGAGTGCATTAACATTAAACAGACTACTTAAATTTCCTTCTGATTAAGTTGACACATTTTCTTTTGAATTCTCTTTAAAAACTTTTGAAAACATATTTGTTTGACTATTGCTGTTTTAAACTTTTTGCTATAAAGAAGTGCATTTTTTTAAATTGTCATTGATCAAATACTAAATAAATTCATGTTTATATGCAAATACTTTTGACACATTTAAGCAGTGAATGCCATGCTATTTTTCTGTTAGATCTGTGCTTCCTACTTTTATTCTGAAAGTCTTGAAAAACTACATTTTGTTCAAACCTTTGAATCCATCGAACTGAAACAGACGTCTGCCTTGCAGAGCCTCTAACTGACCACCTTGGTTTTCAAAGAAAATCCTGCATTTATTTGATTTGTCTGAATTTAAACATGTAATGAATTATTTGAAGAAAGCTGTCARTGATGCTGCACAATAACAATGGTTCTTTTTCAGCGTACACAAACGCACTGAGCTTATTCAGCGTGAGTCTTGAGCCTTATTAGAAGAAAAAGCAAATATGATGTGACTTCTTTGTGAGGTTTGGATGAATGACTGCTTTCATGTCAGAATAAAAGCCCTCAATGATTGAGCTTTAAAGACTCCAAGACATAATCTTTAGAATAAACTCTTTCAAAGTCAGGCTGTTGTAAACTGCAGGAGTATTAAGAACCACTGAAAAGCAGAAAATCAATAAAATGTGATTAAATATTTAATGAAGCTATAATCTAAAAAAAATTAAAATCTAAATCAACATGATAAGCAGTTTAAGGCATCAGTCACAGCAGGCAGAGWAATACATTTTACATTCAAAGTTCACTTAGAACTGGTCTTTTTGTTTAATTCAATTATTTTTTCCCCTTTAGTTACCTTGAAAATGCATTTTGGATGATTTTKGGTAACTGTCATTGTCCACCAAGATATTTTACTTACAGCAGTGTCATTCTGCAGTTCACAACAACTTTTAAAACTTAGGGGCTTAACTTGGTTTTCGGGGAGATGAAATTGAAATAAGAGTCATTTAGAAACCATAAAAGTATTAACTTTTTTGATCAACAATTGGCAGCATTGCACCAGGTAAAACTGTATTTTTTAAAGACATTTTTTCTACCATTTTCAGGAGCCAGAGTTGATCCTGTTTCTGTTGGAAATGGGTTCGTTGTGCACAAGTTGTTATAACATCTTCTAAATTTGATTTTAAAATAAATATTTGTCACTATCTGTATCGATACATGAACCTTTGTTATAAATCCTTCCTGGTCACTGCCTCACTTCAGTTCTTCATCACATTTTAACAGGGGCCGATCTAGGATTTTTCCGAGTAAGGGGCCATCAAGTGGCCACAATATTCATAGAGGGACCATGTCTTTGTTCCGGTTTCTTTCCAAAAACTGAGCCAAATCTGTTTGGGTATTAAACATTTCAGACTAAATTACCTCGTCAGAATCAGAATCAGCTTTATTGGACAAGTATGTCGACACACACAAGTGATTGCAATTGTAAGCACAACAACGATTAGTAAACAAATATTTTCACATATAATATTGTACTGTAGTACTACATTATAAATATCCACAAATATTAAAGGGATCCTTATTGTGAGGTGTAAAAC
>NW_013952894.1:204472-207230 GCF_001266775.1 Austrofundulus limnaeus
GAGATGAATTAATAACCTATCTATAAACTCTTTACAAGTCATCTATTAGGGGAGCCTTATTGTAAAGTGGTACCAAACAAATCTTGCACAGTAAATTCTCCTCACCAGTTTTTCATACATTTTACTGAACATAGATAAAATATTCTCAAACACACAACATGTGAGAAAATCCAGACATCATTGGTCAGTTTAAATACTTTTTTTTTTTTGCAGGATTGTTCAAATTTTCTTAAGAAGAGAAGAAGAATTCTGTCAGCTTGATTCATTCTGGACTTTACATTTTGACTCATTAGCGCCTCGAGTGTTTAAACATGGAACTGCATCCACCATCATCACCCCCAGGTAAAGGACAGGTGAGTGACAGGACAGGGGCACTTCAGGGGGCCAATCAGATTTCAGCTGGGGCCAGTGCCCCTAGAACCGCCCCTAGAACCGCCCCTGCATCTTAACAGAGAAAAACTGACTGGTTTCATCAGAATGCTAAACCTTTTTATAAAAATAATCCCAAACCACAGAAAAGCAGAGCTGATTCTRTTGGTCCCTACATGTGCTTATGAGAGAAAATCTATCCAAATGTATATTTAAACAAACAAGCCTGTGGTGGAGACTGCTGAGGCTGTGCAGTGGATGTACTGAGGATTAAAAAGGATTAAGCTAAATGACAGAGATCTAAAGTGGGATGAGAAGAAAGAACACCATTTTGACTTGTCCCTGTTGGTCAAACACCATCAAAAGAAAGAGAAAATGTCCTGAGCAGGGCAGCAGTCAGTACTGGCTCCAGTGAAGAAGAAATAAAAACTGTCAGCGATGAAGAGGAAGAAAGAGGGATGGAAGGGAAACTGCAACAAAGTACCAAGTGAATCCAGAGAAGAACTGTCTGTAAGAATAAAAACTCAATTCTCTAATRTTTTTGCTGCTTCTTCAGAGGGAACCAGTTGCATTATGGCAATCAACAAGCTTTTCAGCTAGCTCAGATGCTTTTATACCCTCCACTATGTAAATTACAAGCAGAAAATTGAGTAAAATGCTCCCAACAGCCTAATGCATTATGGGCATTAAGCTAACACGGTATTCAGATCCCAGCACTAAAACAAAGCTTTATGTGAGGAAGGAACACTTCTAATGAAAACATTCGAAAAAGCAAAGTTTCCTCTRCGAAAGACTGACTTAACATGCACCAAACACTTGGCAACAATTCATATCCAAAYGTCATCTGTGGTCCTGCAGCAGGTCTGGGTGTTCAGGTCTTCACTGTGAGGGAAGAYCTGTGGAGGGAGGGCTGCAGTGCAGCACAGAACAAGGACAAGGGACCTGTAAGGTGTGCCTTTTCAATATTTCAGGCTAAAAGATAATTATGCCCATTTTTACACTATTGCTTCTTCCTCGTCATTCAGTGGAACGCCCGCGTGCCGTTTTTGTTTTGCTTTATTTTGTAATGTCATTTCTGTGTTTCCGTTCAACCTGTGTTCATGTTCAATGCATCAAAATGGACGTCTAGGCCCTCCTCTTTTGATTGACACCTCATTTGACCAACTGGGTTCAAGTATGGTCCCTCCAGAGCCAATAATATATGAGAAGTGATCAACTTCTGGTTTCCGTCATCCTGGGTTTGATTGACTGTAGATTCGGCCAGTCAGCTCCGAGCTTCGTTCTGATGCCACAGCTGTGTAGCCAATCACCATACCTTTCATTTGGTGTATATATTGAGGGAGTGGGGACTTTGTTTAGTGACGGACGAGGTAAACACAGAGGAGGTCGGCATATTTAGACAGTATTGCTATGCTACCAAAGAAAGCTACGCTCACAGGAAATTTTTTTTCTATCCATATATCCAATCTATAATTTTTTTGTCCAGTTAGCTGACTAAACCTGCTGATAAGATGAAAATATATTTGTTATTAAGTGTTTCGAGTGCTTCAAGACATGGAAGAGTGRTTTTTGTGGCCAGGAGAAGAAAAAATATTTGGATAAAAAGACTTCCGGTCGGTCATTTCGAGTCACTAATTTTGTCATATTTGAGGACAAATATGCATCAAATGTGAGTGAAAAACAAATATTTTTTTCACTGCTGGTGGTTTTATAAGCTGTGTGGAATGTTAATGTTTTGAAAGAAATAAGGATATATTTGTTTATTCTTGTGGTTTGGCTGGATATTGGTGGAAATTTGGCTGAAAGTACTCCAGTTGGTGTAAATATTTCTGAACATTAATATATACACTCACCGGCCACTTTATTAGGTACACCAAGCGAGGCTACGCAACGCGTGATTACGTCAGACGAGGCTACGCAACGCGTGATTACATCAGACGACGCAATGCGTGATTACGTCAGATGAGGTTACGCAACGCGTGATTACATCAGACGACGCAACACGTGATTACATCAGACAAAGCTACGCAACGCATGATTACGTCAGATGAGGCTACGCAACGCGTGATTACATCAGACGAGGCTACGCAATGCGTGATTACGTCAGACGCTGGCGACAAGCTTTACAGTAGTAAACAGGAAGTGAAACTTGCTAACTAGCAGAGGCTAATCATCTCAGGACAATGGAGCGATTTTTTCGTGAATGCCTTGCTATTGGGCAAGTTGTAATTATTCTATCTATTCAGCTAGTACAGGCTATGTTTAACGCTGCCAGGAGACATAGGGAAATAAATGCAATGTTAAACTACGCAGCAGAAAGGCACGTGAACTACGCAGGGCTAACATCCGGGACGAGGCAGGAAATCGGAAACAGCTGAACGTCACGTGA
>NW_013952894.1:208655-210157 GCF_001266775.1 Austrofundulus limnaeus
AACTATGACATTTATAAATGTATGAATCATATGGTGAAAAACTGACTTTGAAAAATAAATCTGTTATTTTTTCTTATAAAAGGATAAATAAAACAAAAATATTGTGGTAATTTTTGACTGTTTAACTTTACAAACGGCACCCGATGGTGCATCACCATCAATCTTCCATCTGTAATAAATCTGTTTGTTGTTCTTTATTCCCATGACTGAGTGTCATCACCACCATATTATGATTTAAAGGAGAAAAAAATCACATGAACTCTGTCTCCACTAACGTTGACACATAAAATAGCGTTACTAGCATTAGCACTCCAGCATAGCTAGCAGCTACAGAAAGTTAGCCATCTCTGCAGCCAATAACTCCAAGGATAGTTTATGATCTGTCCTTTGACTTTTGTTTTTCAGCAACCATTTAGGCAGAATTTCTGTTGAGTTTGTTAGTTTCAATATTGGTGCTGATGAGGGTCTTGAATTTAAATTGGTAAATTATTGTCACCATAATAAAAGTTACTTTGACAATGTGTGATGTTCTGCCATTGTTCTTTGCTCAAGTAAGTCTGTCAAAAGCTGATAAGCAATTTTACTTTACTTTTGATAAATGTGCATAAAGTAATCTGCTGTTTGTTTTTGTAGAAATTTACAACTGAAAATATCTCCATTAGTGGATTTTTGCCCACTTCTTTTAAATTCTGTTATCAATATTGGTTAAATATATTTGAATGTCTTTGTGTTTTGAAACATGGTAATCTTTCTGAGAAGTATTTCTGACGGATTAAAAACATGTTCATTATAAAAAGTATACACATCCATGAGGCAAATTATAGATGCTAGAAATATTACTTTCAAAGCTGAATAAAAAAAAGTAAAAGAAATTATGTTTGCAGAGATTGTTTATTGAATTACCACCTCATTGTGACATTTAAAAAATATTTCTGGATAAGCAGACTTTATCCGTTCAGTCAGTTTTTATAAAATCCAAATTTCTTGTCTAATTATGGGACTGTTTTCTTGCATTCTTCAGCTACGTTCCTGTATTTTCCTAAAGACACGAAGCAGCCAGGTTTGCTGCAGCAGCAAACTTTCCAAAACCTTCAAGTCGAAATACAGTGAATAATTGATGACGTGCAGATTGATTTTATGTAGGAGTTCAGAAGAAAACACTAATCAAAGCTAAAAGAACCTCAAACATGAGAAATGTCATTATTTACAACTCTGCATACACACACACACAACACACACACACACACACACACACACACACACACACACACTCCTTATTAATCGTGTTTCCATCCAGTTGTAGAGAGAATTTTTATCGAACTTTTCAAAATTCGCAAAAAATTAAATAAATAAAAATTTGAATCTAGACTGTTCCCATCTAGTTTCCCTCTCGACCGGTTGATGTGAATAAACGAGGCTACGCAACGCGCGATTACGTCACATGAGGCTACGCAACGCGTGATTACGTCACATGAGGCTACGCAACGCGTGATTACGTCAGA
>NW_013952894.1:211216-213471 GCF_001266775.1 Austrofundulus limnaeus
AATCTGTTCTTTTTTTCTTGTAAAAAGGCTAAATAAAACAAAAATATTGGTGGTAATTTTTGATTGTGTAACTTTACAAACGGCACCCCACAGTAATTATTCTATCTATTCAGCTAGTAAAGGCTATGTTTAACGCTGCCAGGAGACGTAGGGAAATAAACGCAATGTTTTCGCACGTTTATAAGATCTGGGACAAGGCAGGAAAGCGGAAACAGCTGAACGTCACTTCAGGTAAATATGCGCTACGTCAGAATTTATTCGGCAAACGTGTTTCMATCTCCCGTTTTGCGCATTACCTACTTTGCGAATCATACAAAAACCACCTCAAGCGAGCGTAAAAACGTTTTAGCAAATAAAGGATTTTTTTTTTAATTTTGCTGTTTCCATCTGACTTTTTTTCGTATTTTTAATGCGACACTTATAAATGCGTATCAAAAAGCCTTGATGGAAACACGGTTATTGTCTCCTACACATAAACACAATCAGTCCAGGGTCATTTCATTTTAGCGTTGATGTCCAGGAGAGTAAGGCATGCAAGTGGAAAGAGTGCGGACTGATAGATAAGAGCTGCAGGTGATTCATCTTGGACAACTGGGCTTGGTCAGTTAAGCACAAAAAAGTGTTGGCCATGTCTGGATTTAATCAATAGAAATCCCAACTGGAGCTTAGACTGAAGAAGCCAAATGATTGAGTTGCTTGCTTGAAAAGCTGAAATTTTATAAGAGAGACATCAAAGGAAAGTGTAGAGAGTKGCACAGCACAGAGGTTTAAAGAAAAAGACTGAAGTTATTGTATGAATTAAAACAGCTTCTGATGTGAAGCAGCATGGACGTCTAATACAGTAGGAGAGAATAAAAGAGATTAATGTTGGGAGTGTGACAAGAGGAAGGGCATGAGACAGCAAGATGTAAACCATTTGGGGCTGGGAATCAAGACCCCAATCAATCTTTTAAAGTGCAGAAATGAAACCCCCATTCATCACTGTGATGTGAGGATATAACTAAGGAAAAGAAAGTGGCAGGTAACCAATGCCCCTGTCTTTTATTGAATTCCTCTCCTAGGACAGCAGCAAAGAGTTTCTAGTTTCCTTCAAGGCAGCAGGCTTCCTAAAGGCAGACAGAAGTAGCATTTGATAAAGTAATTTGGTGTTTACTACCACAGACTCATCCGTCATGCACGCAGTTTGCCTAACAACTCTTGAAATGGAAGCACTCAGCAATTAAGACTGAATTGCAGAACGGGGAGTCGGGTTCAAATTATATGTGATGCAATGAAGAAGGCTATTAATTTGGGTTCCCAAAGAGCAAGGCCTGAGGGAGGAATGAGAACTGAAATGTGTTAAACTGTCAGAATTTGTATCATCTGCATTCTGATTCTGAGAGTCTGCTTCCAGCTCATTTTCAACACACAGAGGCAACATGTTAGAGCCAACGCAAGATAATTAGCTTCATCTGTCAACATGTTAAATAAAGTGAGGGTGCTGGTAAACATGGAAAATCATAAATTATTAAGTCAAATTTCATCAGCCAAGAAAAGAAAGAACATTTGCGTGGAGCTATGGAGAAATCAGAGTTGGCATTCAAGCCTCCATTTAAAGGTAACATATCATGCTTTTAAATCCTTTTTCACATCTAAATCATTCACTTATGGTCTATTTAAAGTAAAACTGCAACACTTTGGTCTTAATTCCTCGTTTTTGTTGCTCCACAGACTCCTTGTTTTACCCCTGTTCTGAGTTGCGCCTCAGAGCAAGCTGTTTTGGTGCGGTCTCTTTAAATACAAATGAGATATTTCCCACCCCGCCTCCTCCAGGTCGCTGAGCGTTCAACTCCGCCGGCTTGTTTGTTTACAGAGCTAGCATGGATGCTACGTTTTGCACGTCGAATCTGAAGTTGTTGTTTAATCAGAGCCGATTAAATAATTATCTGATTTTTTGTTTAGTTCAATGTTTATATGTGAACCTGCATCTGACTGGATGCTCCAGTGAAACTTTATATTTTTGAACGAAACAACAAGCTGGAAATAAAGTATCGACTGAGTAACTTTAGGATCGATACGCTCTGCGACCCAGGCTGGATGTTACTGTCTACATGGAACATTAAAAATAAAAAGATGAAGCAACTGGACTTGTGTTTTGTTATATTTAAATAAGGCCAGATCAAGTCGAGAGCTATTTTTTGCATCCCTCCATATCCACCTCTCGCCAAACTTCGGGAAAAGATGGCGCAGAGTGAGGCTGAGTGCTGTGTGTGGTC
>NW_013952894.1:220052-221852 GCF_001266775.1 Austrofundulus limnaeus
TGTAAATTTATTACCATAATTGCAGGTGAGTCACGTAAATTTATGTTTTTATAAAACAAGTATAATAATGGAAGTTAGACCCTAAATAAACTCCAACTTAGAAGTGAAAAAGAAAGATTTAAAAGCATGATGGATCCACTTCAGTTTAATAACTCTACGCACCGCGGCTCTTGCACCTTCAGCATGACGGTATTTGAACAACAAGATGAAAAAAAATGGCGGACTGTGAAATTGAGTTTGCCGGAAATACATTACCATAAATGGTAGTTCCGAAGAAAAAAGTGTGATGAAGCAAACGATAAAACGAAATAAGCAACAGAAGATTTTAAACAAACTGAAAAATTTGACCCAAAAAATATAAAAATATCTTTGCAGTAACTGGACAGAATAAATTAAACTTTTCTACACTCCTAGACATTAATTGCACAAAAAATAGTTTATAAACGCAAAAAAAATGCATTTAGCATGATATGTCTACTTTAATGTTGCCCTCTCAAAGCAGATCAAAGCTAACTGGATACAATCTGGCATCAAGTGATGTCRCTTCTTCTTCATACAACTTCTGCTTTGTTTTAATCCCAAAACATTCAAGTCCTAAATGTTTTCTAATCTGAACTGTCTCTGTATCCATTTCTGTCTTTTCTGCYTGTTTCTGCTCAGAGTTGTGGGGTGCATTTCTTCAACAGTTAACAGATGAATTTAGCATTGATCATCAACCAGTGGCCCTCAGGCAAAATGAGTCCATTTTATCTGACTCACARTTTAATTAATTATTCATCAAATTTTGTGTAATCTGATGAGGAATCACTTTTTAGTCAACTCAGAAGGGATTCATAACCTTAAGTTTGTAACTGGACTGCAGCTACGTAGTTAGCAAACTGCACTAAATTCAGTTTGTTTGTTTTTTCCCCACAAGTAGCAGAGGTTAGCAATCCTGTCGCTTGGGATTTCAACTTTTAAAAGCATTATGTGACAAATTTATTTGAATATTATTATTATTTGCAAAGATAGAGTCTTCCAGATTTTTTAAAAAATGGCAGTATGAAGAAATATTACAGACGTTTTTTGGATTAATATTGCTATGTACAGTCATGCACATTTACTTAACTGCTTATTGCACTTTTAATTTATTCTAATATTTTCCAAGGTCAGTTTGGCGTGGTGGTTATCAAGTCGAGTAGATATTTTGCTAACAGACAGACAAGTACACACATGCACACAGACACCAAGAATTTACATTAGTGCCTGGCTTTTTGCCGTGGACAATAATAAATGTGTAAACGTCACAAATTGGCTGTCCCTGACCAACAGGCCTTAATGTCTTGGTTATCTCTCTTCCTGCAGAACACAAGCAGCTCTCTGTCACACACACCACCTTAATGAATAGGAGCACATCCTCAGCAAAGTACAAGACATGTGGGCACGGCCACCACCACTGCTGGTTTGTAAACTGCTAAGGGTGTCTGGGCTTCACGCCAGCAGTGGCATGCTGTTGAAGCAGCAGGAGGGCACAGAGAGTGGCTGAAGCCAGCTGCTGTGTGTGGAACTAAAACTAACAGAAACAAGATTCTACTTTTACTCTCAGTGTAAAGATCTCTGCACTGTATTCAGACATCAGGAACCATCAAAGTCCGTGTTAGGATAATCGTATCGTGTGTGATTAATCGTCAGAAAAACATTAATCAATTAATTTTTGGCACTTGACAATTAATACGATTAATGCCAAAAGGTAGAATCCGCTCGCTGCTCCTCTCAGCTTCAAATATGACGAACATTAAAAAAAAAGTTCTGTAACTTATT
>NW_013952894.1:224455-225882 GCF_001266775.1 Austrofundulus limnaeus
GCTAAATATTTAAATTAAATATTTAGGGATCTAGCTAAATATTTAAGTTAAATATTTAGATGGCTGGCTAAATATTTAGGTGGCTAGCTAAATATTTAAGTTAAATATTTAGGGATCTAGCTAAATATTTAAGTTAAATATTTATGTGGCAAGCTAAATATTTAAGTTGCAACTTAAATATTTAGCTCAAAACAAAATATTTAGGTCACAAGTTAAATATTTAGCTTGTTAACTACATATTTAGTAAGTTAAATATGTAGTTTATAAACTGTGACATTTATAAATGTATGAATCAAATGGTGAAAAACTGACTTTGAAAAATAAATCTGTTCTTTTTTCTTATAAAAGGCCAAATAAAACAAAACTGTTGGTGGTAATTTTTGACTGCGTAACTTTACAAATGGCAGCCCATACTCTAGGACTGCAAAAGTTTAGTCTCTTGTTGTGTTGCAAAGATATCTTTATATTCTGAGTGGGTCATGTTTTTCAGCCTGTTCAGTTTTCTCTATTTTCTATGATGTTTCCTGAACTATTATGTCACATTATGTGTGACATAATTGCCAAAAAAAAAAAGGTCTAGACTTACCAACTGCAGTTTTGTTGTCTCTGGGTCAAACTTTGGCTCCAACATGTCAGGTTGGAAAGACAAGTCTGCCCTTGTTGACATCTTTTAAATAAATTGTAAATAAAATGTTTAATGCTAACCTCTACTCTCAAGCCAGAGTGAACTAATCTGGAAGCAGAAGGGGTGGGRCTTGAAAGTCCTTAAAGGTGCAATATCATGTAAAATCAACTTTTTTGAGCTTTAAATCATGTTATAACACTATCCCCTCATTAAAAACATACCCAGAGTATAGATTTGACTCAATTATGCATGTTTGAGAAATCCTGTACTGCCCCGAGGCAGTTATTCAGGAGAACAAATGAAATAATTTTTGGATACCATGGATGACACAGTTCTTAAGAAATGGTTTGATTTCATTTTTGGAAGTAATCCTCCGATAGAGAAAAAAACATTTATATATATGTGCGAGCCACTTTACGGATGATATCTTTCTGAACAAAAAGGAATTTAACAATGGACTAATAACAAGATTATCACCAAAAGATTATGCAATTCCTACACTCAGAAGGACACAAACACCGTTGTCACCTGYCCAGGTAAGCTGAAAAACAACTCACTGTTTTGATCAGTTCATTGGTCTATCTGTGATCTAAGATTAGCATTTGTAACTTMTTTTACCGTCTGTGTCCTTTAGTTGGCTTACACCAGTAATAAACAAATTAGATCAACACTGATGTGTGTGTCTGTACGGAGCCCGCGAGGGGACACAGGGGGGATTTTTATCTTTTGAGTTCCCTCGCAATACTTTTGCGTTCCCTCGCAATACTTTTGCGTTCTCTCGCAATACTTTTGCTTTACCTCG
>NW_013952894.1:226880-229803 GCF_001266775.1 Austrofundulus limnaeus
ATACTTTTGCGTTAACTCACAATACTTTTGCGTTACCTCGCAATACCTTTGCGTTCCCACGCAATACTTTTGCATTCCCTCACAATACTTTTGCATTACCTCGCAATACCTTCGTGTACCCACGCAATACTTTTGCGTTAACTCACAATACTTTTGCGTTACCTCGCAATACTTTTACGTTACCACGCAATACCTTTGCATTCCCTCTCAATACTTTTGCATTACCTACCAATACTTTTGCGTTACCTCGCAATGCCTTTGCATTCCCTCGCAATACTTTTGCGTTACCTCGCAATACTTTTGCGTTACCACGCAATACCTTTGCATTCCCTCTCAATACTTTTGCATTACCTCGCAATACTTTTGCGTTACCTCGCAATATTGTTTTGTGTTCCCACGCAAAAAATTGTTTTGTATATGTACTGAATTAAATCAGACTTTTATTTGAAATATCCGGTTACCAAAACAGGATGTCTAGCCACAGTTCGTGAAATTGACATTGATGTTGTGTGGCTGCACTGTGTTAAAATATCAACGTATGACATACTTCCATGCATAGTTGTGTGATATATTCATACTGAAGCTGAATTAAAGCAGTAGGCTAACTCTGGTAAACATGTGAGTTTGTTAATAAACCGGCAGACACAACAGTGTTTAACGATTTTCGCGAGGGAATGCAAAAGGTATTGCGAGTTAACGCAATACTTTTGCGTGGGAACTCAAAAAGAAAAAAAATCCCCCATGTCCCCTCATGGGCTCCGTTTGTCTGTGAGGATGAATAGGAGATATTTTACCAGCTGAAACATTGTCTCTGTAATCGTGCCAGTTCTTCAGGAAATGCACTTTCCGGGTCTGGTTCATATGTATCCTGAGTTCCCATTTTCCAAAACCAATATTGTATAATGTTGCTGCTTTTTTCAGTATTATTACAGCAAAATGTGTTACAATGCTACAGGTTTTAAACGACATGAAGCTGTTGTGATGACGTGCTGAAATGGGTGTGGCAGAATCGTAGGAGTTTCTTAAAGAGACAGAGGCCAATTTCCAGGCATTTAGAAATGGCTATGATGAGAAGTCAAATTTATTTTTGATTTATACATATAAACAGCATTTTCATAACAACTGAAGGGGACATAGTTACTTTATTATGGTATAGAATTAAACTATTTGCCTGAGAAACACATAACATTGACCCTTTAAGGAATAGCATCAAAACCAGCTGCATGAGACGCATCAGAAAAAAGGTGAAAGAGGGGCTGGTAAAGTTAAAATAAGGAGGAAATCAGACCTAAGCATTGTAATTTCACTTTATAAAGACCCCAACTGAATAATTTAAATGTGAAAAGGAAGGATTTAAAAGCATCTTATGTCCACTTTGGTAAAGCAGTCTGTCCACACAGGTTTGGGATGTGGTCTTATATTATGTTCTTATATCAACTTGTGGTTTTATATTTAAATTTATTTCATTAAGCTAAAGAAACAGCCAAGTTTTGTTTTGACAACACTACCGTAGCATCATAGAACAAAGCAATTTAAACAGGAAATAAATGAATAACAACTTGAAGAAAAGATTAATTTTGTTACAGGAGTGCAGCACACAGAATATTGTTACCTGTAAAAGTTTATGAACATTTCTTGAGTTCTTTGGGTTTTGTTTTGTGGATTTGTGGCTGGTTCTACGTTATTTTTCTCATGTTTTCTTCTATTATTTTAAGATTCTTTGTGTTTAGTTTTGTTCTTCAGTGATTCCCTGAGTCATCACACTCATGTCTTGTGCTCATTAAACCTCAGCTGTCACCACTCACTCTCTTTATTTTCCACCTCCATGAACTCTTTGCTCCACTCATTCTTCAGYCCATCATCCTGGTAACTTACTCTGTTCTCCATCCTGCTTCATCATTAAATTATTTTTATTTCCTAGGTTTTGTATTCTTTGTCAGCTACCAAAATTTTATTTATTTATTTATTACTATTATAATTTTTTTGTAAATTTTGATTCTTATTGTGAAAGTCTCCATTCCTGTATTCCAGTGGTGGGCACAGTTCCCCTAAAGCATTAAAGCACTAATAGGGGAACTAATTTCCTGATTAGAGTTTTTGCTCATTTTAAAATTTATTAGTGGATTAGCACTTGTTAAATTTATAGGCTAAATTTAGRRGCAGTAACTGAGGTCATTAAATGTTATTGATCAATGTTAATGTTAACAGCTGAGGGTGAAAACTGTCACACATTTTGTTCATGTGTGTGTCACTGATCCACCAGGTGACAATTTATAAACCTAAATACAGCTGTGGGATGTCAACGATAAGTATTAAAGGGGACCTATTATGCAAAATTCACTTTTTAAAGGTTTTTTTACTCAACTTTGTGTATGTACTTCTTAAAAAAACAGTCCTAGGACCAAAAAAATGCACCCAGGGGCATATTTACTGTAAGTAAATGTATTTTTAATGTATATTATTAACAACAAGTTTTATGCTTCGGTCATTTTGTGATGTCACAAGCCGTACGACAACCCACCAGAACCTGCGTTCAGCCCCTTACCTAGCAACCCCCGGGTGAGACTCCACCTCAGTATAAAAAGCCTCACGGTTGTTGTTGTGTAATGTGTAGCTCATTTCACAACAAGTCTCCAATAGGGCAATGGGTAGAGTGTTGGACCAGAGAGACAGAGCAGGGTTTGAGACTGGCATGGACACAATTTAATTATTTTCGTTCGTTATGAACACGCTTTCTCATGCACCTCTATTGTTTGTCTTTAGCCTATTTGTTTGAGTTTCTGAGGTATTTTGACCGCTGCTGCTCCCTGCTCTGGTAACAGCATGCAGAGTGAGCGCAGAGCAGAGGAGGGAGAGGAAAAAAGAAGCTGGGACCACGACTCTGCCTCTGGGTCTCACATGGTTGTACAACAGAGCTTCTGCT
>NW_013952894.1:231321-232543 GCF_001266775.1 Austrofundulus limnaeus
GTCACCAAACACCTCAAGAGCTGCCAACTAGTGGTCAGAGGCTGAACTACAACATAAAAATGAACGGTTGGCAAGAAGGTTGACATATTAAACCTTAATTAAAAATCGATACAGGGCTTTAGAATATCGATACAGTATCGGGAAATGAAATATCGCGATATTTCAGTGTGTCGATATTTTCTTACACCCCTAATGTCAACACTATGCAGTATCAACTGCAAGGGTAACAAATGCATAGACATAAATTTATAGATTTTAGTTACATAGTGACATTATGACATAAAAGCCACTTTTTAATCATTTTATCACACAGAGTGAGCAAGCTGTGCAGTCAAGTTACTGTTTCTACTTTTAAATGCATTCCTGCAATACCCAGTTGTAGTAGTTGTCATTAAAGAGCAAATAAAATCCATCTATAGCTATTTTTTTACACTTTTTGTAAACAAACACAACCACAGAGAATAAACTTATTCCAACATGGCTAAGATGAGGCTCATAACTAAGTTTTTAAAGCTTTACTGTTAAAATTTTTCACATTCTCTGGTATCATATTCCTCATTTATCATGGCCTCCCGCTGTCCTCGATGCACGCTAACAAAGCTAGGAAGTTAAAGTCACAGCTGTCTCTTGGGGAGCCAGCCACACCCACAAACACCACCTAACGACCCCACCCCATCTCCCCCTTTGTCCCCCAACCACCGTTTAATCAGGTGGGGGTCAGGAGGACCCCACCACCAAACCAAACATGACTGGGGTCATATGGACACCACAAAGACAGCAGGAGGGTTTTCACCAGCACTGGACAGTCTGGGGCTACTCAAAGTCAAACAGCAGGACAGAAACAATCAGTTCAAGTGTTACACCAGGGTCACAGACAGACTTTAACTCAACAGTTCTACAGAAAATAACCAACCAAACAATGTTTCTATGAATATAACTGCTTTTCTCACTGCCATGTCACCCTGCAGTAATGCTGGGGTGTATACCAGTTTGTAGGGCTGTGTATTGGCAAGAATTTGGCGATACGATACATATCATGACAGAGGGGTCATGATACGATATATCCCGATATATTGCGATACTGTAAGCAAGGCGATATATTGCGATTTTTTTTGTCCAAAAATTCTATTAAATAAAAACCTCTTACTGGGGAAAAAAATGAAAAATCAAAATTCATTGTCTCAGAAAATTGTAATAATACATAGACATACTTTTGATACAT
>NW_013952894.1:232876-235260 GCF_001266775.1 Austrofundulus limnaeus
TATCGCAATATATTGCGATACTGTAAGCAAGGCAATATATTGCGATTTTTTTTGTCCAAAAATTCTATAAAATAAAAACCTCTTACGGGGGAAAAAAAGAAAAGCTAATGTTTACTTACAATGCTAATTCTACCCTTACTCTCTGACGCTCAAGAGGTAGAGGAGCCAAATGTCTGGCTCGCTGCTGCCAACTAGTGGTCGGAGGCTGAACTACAACATTAAAATGAACGACTGGCAGGAAAGTTGACGTTTTAAACCTTAATAAAAAAATCGATACAGGGCTTTAGAATATCGATACAGTATCGGGAAATGAAATATAGCAATATTTCAGTGAATTGATATTTTCTTACACCCTTACCGGTTTGTACCAAAAAAACATTTTTTAATGTTTATTATAATRAGACTGTTCTGAATACCAACATACCGGTTYAAACAGCCAACATTTGGAACGTTACATCGTGCCCGCCAATGAACTWTTTCACGGTGGACWCTTTTCCTCACAACACYGCTATGTGCATTAGCAAGCTAATGTTCTTGTTGGAGCAGCCTTCTCCATAAGTGGCCAAAGCTGGTGATTCCGCTGCTCATGTTGACTGAAGTAAAATAAAAATACTTTACCATTTTCATTATTGATGAATGTAGTATACACCTCTTCAGTGTCGTGCTCGGATAGATTTCATGCGAGACATAAATTTGCTCGATGTGTGGAGACGCTAAGGTGCTTCTATTGTGAAAGGCCTGCAGGACATCCTGGGAAGTGGTTTTGTACTGGGGTTGAGTTGGTGCAAAGACGCTGAGTTATCCTGGTAAGATTTATTAAATAACACAAACCGATAGACCCGATAATGATCTCTACTCAACCCTTCGTCATGACCGGACCAACATGCGTTACTACAGACTACAACCATGACAAAAGAAAAGACACAGAGAGGAGGGAAGCAGCRACACAGACAGAGGTTCAGGAAAAGAAAAGTCCACAAATAGTTTGTGTTGCAGAAAGAGAGTAACTTCAGCTGACTGTGGTTTACTAATCAATAAACAGCGTTTGTACATTTTACTATCAGCTGAGCATGATGAAAACAAAACTAGGGTTGGGCAATATTGGCAAAAAAATTAATCACGATTAATTGTGGTATTTAGTCGATAACGATTAATTTGACGATTAATCCCCTGGAGTCCCTGGACACCCTCATGTCCTAGTCACATGACCAATTTAGAAAAGATTTGATCTTCGTAAAAATCTGTTCCAACTTGTGTCAAAWWTACAGACTTAAGGCAAATTTTAAATTGTGTTGATAAATAAATAAATTACAGAACTTTTTTTAATGTTCATCATATCTGAAGCAGAGAGGAGCACCAAACACACTCTGCCTGGTGGCATCAATCGTATTAATCGTCAAGTGTCAAAAAACAATCGATTGTTTTTCGGACGATTAATCGCACACAATACGATTATGCCCAACCCTAAACAAAACTAAACAAAAGTATCGTCAAATACTGTGATACAGGTATACAGTATATTTTTTGAAAATACCGTGATAAAAAATTTGTGTTCGCCCCCAGGGTGGGTTCAGCCATTTTTTAAATTTTTGTTATGATATGAATTTTCTGAATACCGGACATACCAGTTTAAATAGGCTGAACACATTCGGAACGTCTCGGCCGCCAGTGAACTGTTTCCCAGTGGACGCTTTTCCTCGCAGCATCGCTGCGTTAGCATGCTAATGTTATTGTTGGAGCAGCTTGTTGGAGTAACTGGAGGCGGGTGGTGTTTCAGCTGCTTATATTGACTGAAGTAAAGAAAAACGTCTTGTTTTAAACATTGCTGAATGTAGTAAACAACTCTTCAGTGACGTGCACGGTTAGATTTTACACGCAACGTTATAATGGAGACATTATTGCATGGAGACTCTAGTGTGCTTATATTGTGAAAAGCCTGGGGGAAAGTTGATTTGTAATGTAGCGGAGTTCACTGGTGTGCAAGGTGAGTCGTCCTTTTAAGTTTTATTAACATACAACGATAGAGCCATTAATGATTTTTTCTCAACCCTTCATGATCAGACCTAAATGCATGATTACTGTCTACAACCAGGCAAAGAAGAAAAGACGTTTAGAGGAGGGAAACAGTGATAAAGAGGTACAGTAAAAGAAAAAGTCAATAAGCAATGAATGTTTGTACATTTTATTATCAGCTGAGCTGTGATGAAAAAAAAAATACTGTCAAACACTGTGGACCCGGTGTAATTGTTGAAAATACCGTGATATAAAATTTGGRTATGTATTAAAATGTAAATTAAAATGTATTAAAAACTGTGAATTGACTGAGAATTTACTGTGCAAGATTTTTTTGGTACCATTTTACAATAAGGCTCCCCTTATAGATG
>NW_013952894.1:235581-237975 GCF_001266775.1 Austrofundulus limnaeus
TGTCCGCTGACGTGTCAGCCACAAGCCGACGGAGTCTCCTGATTGAGTTCTGTCTGTTTGTCGCTCGGAATTAAATTATTATTGACGACCATACACGCAGACTTTCTGTGCATTATTCTAACATGTTTCTACATTCTTGGTAAATCATGCGACGACAGAAATTGGCGTTGTCGGCAGGACAACTAGGAGATCGACGGACCAAGGCCACATTGCAGGTGGACTGATATGAATGAGCAAGGGCAGGACTGCTCAGGACCGTGACTCCAGCTGGATGAAAATAACCCTTTTATGGTAAATTGTTTTAACAACAGTAGTGAGTAGTGTGGAGAGACAGTGACRGAGAGAAGCAGAKGCACAGAGACAGGCCAGGTTGTTCTCTGTGTTTCCTGTTGTTGCAATAAAACTCAGCTGATCATCTCACAGAGTACCTTCATTCTTGGACCACRTATTTCTGTCTTTGTTAAATAAATATGCCATAGCAATCATTAATAAATGTTTATTATGCAACAGTTAAGGATGATAAAGACGAAACTGTCCAGTTTCTTACCAAATAATGAGACAAATCTGTTCACATACATATTTCATCTAAAGGTGTTATATTAAACATTTCAGACTAGGCTTCTAAATTGTAAGCACAATAACAATAAGAAACACACATTTTAACATATTAATATTGAATTACTGCATTATAAATATTCACAACTGTCAAACGGAGACTTATCATAAAGTGAAATACAGTGCACTATTTAAACATTTATAAATGCCAAAAGTTAGTCTTTAATGTGAAAAATCCTTTTCAAAACTTTGTTGATAATTTTTGAAATTATTGTTCAAAAATGTAACTGTCAACAATGTTGATGTATCAAAAAAAAATTAAAAAAAGTCATGTTAACATACCACATAATCCAACCCAATCTAAAATAATGAAGTTTTACACTTTACAATAGGGATCACTTTAATATGTGTGGATATTTATAATGCAGCAATACAGTACATTATTATATGGTAAAATATGTGTTTCCTAATCCTAATTCCTAATTGTGCTTACAAGGTAGTAAACGAGTCTGAAATGTTTAATACCCAAACAGATTTGGCTCAGTATTTGGAAAGAAACCAGGCTGTTTAGTTTCTTTTTTACCTTAATTAATGCATGATAAACAAAAGGGCCCCTTACTCAGAAAAATCCTAGATCCGCCACTGCTACAAAGTGAAACCAGCTCAAAGCTTTTAAACATTCACAACATTTCCACAGGTTGTTGGTCTCCCTGAGCCCAAACTCCAGTCCTGATGAAAGCAGGTGTTTGTTTTGACACAGCTAAGAGTTAAAACTGCACTGCTTTTTCAGTCCTGGACCCAGTGTTTCTAGCTGTCAAAACAGGCACAAAAAATACAGACTAGTGGCCAGATCTGACTCTGGTTTAAAACTGGAACTGGTTCTGTGTGGGGAAAACCTTAAAGAGCAAAAACAGAATGTCTGAAGGTGGTAGAAGAGGAATCCAGGTGTGGCGGTCACTAAAGAGGTAAAGAAAAAAGCTTTTTTTCTCACTGTTAACTGTGCACACACACACACATACACAGAGCAACACAAGAATCCAACAGAGGCTCCTTTCAGCCACAGTGATGGAGGGAAAAAGGGACAGAGAGAGGGAGAGTGCAGTGATGTGCAAAAACCCCAGCAGAGACCAAGACTCTCAAAAGAAGGTCTAATGGAGCGAGATCCAGGTGGGGGACATGAAAGCATGAAAAAGCTGCAGCTGGATAGCTTTGAGACAGTTTTTTTTAATTTAAAGTCAGAATAGAGAGTCTGCTGTAGCATTTGTGACTGTCAAAATAATGTAATAGGTGATGTTTATGAGGCACATACCAAACTCTTTCAGTCATCTAATCCAGTGACATGCAGTCACTAGAGGCTTTTATCGTGGAAATTAAAAAGAAAAAACAATATTAAAGACATTAAACTGTCATATTTATATAATGCTTTGTACTACAAACACATTTTCAATGAACTTAAACACTTTTTAATGTTTTTCTTATTCAAAATCGCTGAATTTCCTCATATCCTGTTCAAATACAGGACGAGACGGACTGTGAGGAAAAATCAAGTTCTGCCTCCAGATTGTGCAATCCCTCCTGCACGTTATACAGTGAGAGCAGAATTTGTCTCTGTCGCCAGTAAAATGTTTCTAAAATGTTTAAATATGCACCTGACTTTCCACAGTTTAGTTGATGTTTATTATATAAATATGTGTTTGTGGAAGGCTGTGAATTTGGACGGTCTAGCCTCTCCTCCACCCCGGCGTACGTCATGTCAGCTAGCAACCACGACGATGCTAAACAGAAGCAAAAATAGATAAAAATGAGAAAAATATCAATATTTTAGCATTATTAATATCA
>NW_013952894.1:238740-239995 GCF_001266775.1 Austrofundulus limnaeus
TATATACAGTATATACAGAGAGAGAGAGAGACTAGGAATAAGTGCCTCAGCAGCCATGTACCTCACCACACATCACTGATCTAGTCCTACCTGTTTAAATATCCGATCACAGTGTTTGTGGTGCGGTTCTTGTTGGGGGTGTGAGCGGTAGGATGAGGGTGCACGGTCGGACTCTTATCTCTGTCATGCAGATGTTTGGCCCCTGGTCTTCCATCACTTTGCTTCCTTGTTAACAGGCTGCACGATAACCAAAGTTACATGACTCCCACCRTTACACTGCGTCCCGTCTCCTCCGGGTAAAAAACACTTAGACTTTATTAAGTTTTACAGAAAGATGAGTTTATTACGAAGCAAAAAAAAAAAACCCGCAAATCATTCCTTTTTAATCAGCAGGATGAAGAGGATTGATTTTAAGCGACACGCAGGTGAAACTCATTTCCTCGTTTCTAATCCAAAATTTTCATTTAGCATAGCATCAATCCACTCATCAAAAAATTATAGATTTCTGTGTAATAAATAATTTACAAGTTTATGATTAAATGTAGTTTTATTTCTGTGCTGCTGAGAGTTGGGGATCACTGGGCTCCTGAAGAGTGAGTGTCTCTGTTTCTGCCAGGACATTAATCACTGTCACACTGCTGTTTCTCTGTGTGTGCCCGGGTCTCAAACAGACCCTCTAGACTCACCTTCATCCCCATAGTAACTAAAGCCTGCCACAAACCACACTGAGCAGTGCTGTGGAAATGTTTCAGCTCTTCAACATGAAGCAGACACATCCTCTCACATATCAGACTTTCTTCTCACAMTTGTTACTTGTGAAAAAACCAAACAGAGCAATCTTTGCCTGAAGAGTGTGCCAAGTTCTCCTCACACCCAAATGAGAATTTAACYGTTCCTCGTGGTTTTCATTCACAAACTGTAGGTTGTTATTTTTAATTCAAGGTGTTTATCGTCATGTCCMGCACCTCCTGGGCTGTGAGTTAAAGTTATTCAACTAGAAACTTCACCTGTAGAAATGAGCTTACTCATATATCACAAATCAGCTGTTTTGGCATTAAATCATAATATTAACTAGAAGYACTCGGAGAGTGCAAACCTCCGCCAAGACCTATTTCCCCCATCCTGTAAGAGCTAAAGGCACCGTGTGTAGGATTTGTTGTTTTCAGTGACATCTAGTGGTTGAGTGGTTGAATCATCCTCCCTGGTCCTCCCCCCACCCCCACTCTACGGTGTCTCTCAGGTGTCAAAAACCTTT
>NW_013952894.1:246290-247613 GCF_001266775.1 Austrofundulus limnaeus
AATATTTAATTTGTAAGTTAAATATTTAGTTTATAAACTATGACATTTATAAATGTAAGAATCATATGGTGAAAAACTGACTTTGAAAAATAAATCTGTTCTTTTTTTCTTATAAAAGTCTAAATAAAACAAAAGTATTGGTGGTAATTTTTGACTGTGTAACTTTACAAACGACACCTCATACACATGTATAGACGTAAACACATCATATTCAACAACTAACAGGCACAGTAACCAAATTGCTGACYGGTAGAAATGAACCTTATGTACTCTAAAATGAGTCAGCTGCACATTAATCAAAGTCCAATGCTGGAAACAAACCAAAGCTGATAAAACTTAAGGTAAACACAGCACAAACCATAGCTAATAGTCTTCAAAYCATCTGGCAGGGTTACACTAACAAACCCAGGTTTGTCTACTTCAGCTAAAGTAAATGCATAAAGCCCATTTTAAAGTCCCTTCTTTCCTTGTCAGGGCATGAATACATAACTAGATAAATGCCCCAAGAGTTTCAAGTGTATCTTCATCCCTGTGTGAAGGGCTTACAGCAAACCTATTACTGAACAGAGCACCGAGTCAAGAAGAGTGTAGCCCTCTGTGTGTGACCCCGTTTGGAAGGGATGGAGCCATTTTGGAGGCTAAAATTGATCCTGATTCCATTTGAACAGGTTTTTAAGTAGCACACTGCTCAACAACTTAGTTTGTGCTTGTTTTATTTCTCAATAATCTGCACATTTTATCAACCATTAGAGCAAATGAGAAGTTGTGCAGCTCTATGTGTCAGAATGTGTAATTCAGCTACCTGACCCTAAAGATCAGTGTTACATATATTAAAACAATATATTCTCAAATCATATGCAGCTTGGGTCTACTTTTATTTCAAGTCAGAGTTCATTTTTCAACAAAACCTGTGGAGAACTCTCACTAGAATTTCTTYTCTGGCCACTGGTGTAAAAAGTTTTTGTCCGTGAATAAAAAATGGACAATCTTCCAGTGGCCCCACAGTTTTATCCTCTTGAGTACCCAGGTTTATCCTTTTTCAACTCCCCTACCTATTTAGGCACTTTTTTTTAACAATTAAGAGTCAAAAACATTAATTTATATTTTATTTAAAGTAAAAAATAAATTAAAATTACAATGTAGCAACTCTGAATAAGGACAACCAGTCCAGTCTAAAACAAATGTTCTCAAATAAAGATGGAGGTTCTCATGAGGTTATATTCATAGATATACTTGTTAGAGTATAAGTAGATATACTAATTATATAATAAATATAAAATGAGGCAGTACAGTGGTACAGTTGGTAGAGCAACATGTTGCCTC
>NW_013952894.1:248138-249443 GCF_001266775.1 Austrofundulus limnaeus
CTATGTAGGTAAAAATCTGTTTAACAACCTGTTAAAATACACCAGAGTACAGGAAATGACATTTACTTCTTTAAAAGTTTTCTTACACGTTTTTTTTTCTTCTTTTTTTTGTCTCTGAACGACATAAAATCAGTGATATTATCTGTGAAAATACAAACTGAACATCTGTTGGCAAATACATAGCTTTATTTTGCCATAGTTTTTAATTTGTCTTTTTTACAAACACATCCTAAATTTTCTGTTAGATATTAGTTTTGGTGGGCCACCCCTGGTTTTTCAGTGCCCCCCCGCCCCCCAAAATAATTTTCTGCAGGCATCACTCCAATCTTCGAGCCCCTCCAGCTCACAGAAACCAGCAGTTAAGTGGTATTAACGCAGCGGAACAAGAACAATGTTCCCACCGTCCCCACAATGAGCACAACACCAATCTTCCCAAACCAATCCTGTGGGTCACATCRAGCCTTGATGGAGCCCCCCGTACCAAAGCTTTTGGGGGTCTCAGACATGAGCTTCAATGGAAACGGTGTGCACCCCTCGCCCACAATGGCCACATCAACAGTGGGAGGACTTTCTTCTCCCCCCTCTATTCTCCTCCTGCTCAGACCAGGCCGGGCTGCAGCAGAGGAGGGGTGGGAGAGAAAAGGCACATGCCTTCACGTCCGCTTCACAAGCACACAAAGAGAAAAACCACAGCGCTCAGACATGCACGCATGCGTACACGGACGTATGAGCGCATGCTTGCACACAGATTCACACACCTCTTGTCAAAGGGTTAACAATGGGAATGTGTGAAAAGACACGAATCACTGACTGGTTTTATGGTTTAAGAACATGTTGTTAAGATTAAAAGATGCTGAGAGCAGAACCAGAACAACAACTAAACCAAAGATGTTCAGAAATACTGATACRACAATTATTTTTGATTGTTTTCTGCAAAAAGTGAATGATCATATAAATTCCTTAGAGTTAACCTTCGGGCCTAAAATACCATAAAACGCCTTAAAAAGTACACACAAATTAAATGAAGTACTGCTTTTTAACCCTTTAGAGTAAATTCACAAGCTTGGTCTCTTTTTAAAGCTAATAATCTGAATTTTTAACTTCAGCAGTCATATTCTTTGTAACTGTAACTAGTATTTAGTATACTGAAGTAAAATACACAAAAATCAAGATATTTTTCTCCCTAAATATATATTTTTTAATTTAAAAAGTAGCACAGCACATGAAGAGAATGAGATATTATCAAACAAATTTTACTGGGCTAAAATATTAATTCCCAACTGTTAGTTCAAATTTGGCAACAGT
>NW_013952894.1:249834-256638 GCF_001266775.1 Austrofundulus limnaeus
CTCACATTTGATGCATGTTTGTCCTCAATTATGACAAAATTAGCGATTCAAAATGGCCGACCGGAAGTGTTTTTATCCAAACAAACTTCTCCTGGCCACAAAAATCACTCTTCCATGTCTTGAAGCACTCGAAACACTTAATAACAAATATATTTTCATCTTATCAGCAGGTTTAGTCAGCTAACTGGACAAAAAACRATGGGAAAAAAAYGTTTTCCTGTGAGCGTATTTTCCTTCGTTAGCGTAGCAGGACTGTGTAAATATGGCGACCTCCTCTGTGTTTACCTCGTCCGTCACTAAACAAAGTTCCCACCCCCTCAATATACACACCAAATGAAAGATACAGTGATTGGCTACACAGCTGTGGCATCAGAACAAAGCTCAGAGCTGATTGGCCGAATCTACAGTCAATCAAACCCAGGATGACGGAAACCAGAAGTTGGTCACTTCTCATATATTATTGGCTCTGGACAGCTGATACTTGAACCCAGTTGGTCAAATTAGGTGTGAATAGAAAGAGGAGGGCCTAGACGTCCATTTTGATGCATTGAACACGGACACAGGTTGAACGGAAACACAGAAACAACATTACAAAATAAAACGAAACAAAAACGGCATGTGGGCGTTCTGCTGAATGCATGTTTAATTGTCATAACTGCAAAATATTTCATAAACCAGAGGACATTGTTTATGAAATTGTCAGAAAGTAAGTATGAATGTTTGTCTATAACTGATTAACCTACGAGTCAACCCAAATCAAGATGTCTGCCACAGCCAATCAACCTTAGTGAACACTAAAATGTCTCCAACTCAGCCATTTTTACAAGTGTTACATGTTTGTGTGGTAGTAGCTGAGAGTCTTCCTCAACACATTCTTTAAGCTCTAACAGGTTGTTTAATATGTTGGTTTAAAATGGTGTCATTATCTGTTGGAGTCAGTTCTGTCAGTCTGTTAGCAAACTAATGAACCAGTGGATAGATTTTAATTAAACTTTCAGACACCAAATCATTGGCTGTGTGTCGACACACAGATACATCTTACTAAAAGATAAAAGAAACGGCTACAGTGAAGTCATTTTTACTAAACCTGAGCTAAAATATGATGATGTCCAAGTCATTTCCAGCACATACTCTCAGCCCTAACAGAGCCATGTTTTTGTTGTTGTAAGTTGATGTTAGTTTTCAGATTTGTCATGCAAAATGGACGATGATATGCATTCCTTCAAGGGATATTAGGCCTTTAATTTAAACTGATCTAGTCAGTAAAATTAAACAAGAGGTTTGCCCAACATCACTTTAATGTAACTCTGAAGATTTTTGTTTTAAAAAATCAAAATATAAATTGTGACATTAAACTGGTTTCGTCATGTACAACAACTTTTCATCCCGATCCCTGCCCTCCTTACATCTGAAGCTACAACCATCAACTGCAAAGTGAAGATAAACCGAGATGACAACGTCCCAAAGTCAAACCGAGACTGTCTGTTCGTCTCAAGCGTTAATTAGCAGGCTTACAGACGCAGCAGGAACGTTGCTTCTAGATCAGATTTCACAGACAGCGAGGTTGTGTGTCGAGGCAGAGAAAGGCCAGGTTACAAACACAGGGAGCCTGGCAGCCAAGGCCACGCCAAGTGCACTCTGCATTCAGGAACAATGAGATCCAGGGAGGCTGAAGGGACCCAGACAGACACTGTGGAATTATTCATCTCAACCAACCGGCTCAGACCGCCGGGCCTCACGCTCAAACTGTATGTGCATTCGCTCTTGTTTGCAAAAAAAAGACAGAACATGAAAAAAAGGAAGATTTCCATCGGGCCAAAAATACCATAAAATACCATAAAACACCTTAAAACGTATACACAAATTAAATGAAGTACTGCTTTTGAACCCTTTAGAGTAAATTCACAAGCTTGGTCTCTTTTTAAAGCTAATAATCTGAATTTTTACCTTCTGCAGTCATATTCTTCGTAGCTGTAACTAGCATTTAGCATATTGAAGTAAAATACACAAAAATCAAGATATTTATCTCCCTAAATTTAGATTTTTTTGTTAATAATAATTAAACTAAATATGAAGGGAATTGGGATATTATCAAACAAATTTTACTGGGCTAAAATATTAATTCTCAACTATTACCAGTTCAAATTTGGTAACAGTAACGTAAAATATGAATATTTGAGACACAGTACAATCCAGCATGTCTCATTTGCATATTTGTACTCATTTCCATATGTTCAAAGTGTACACTTGTCTAAAACGCTCTAATTTCAACACAGGGACTTCACTCTGAGCTCAAATTAAAGATAAAAAACCCCACAAAACACATTCTACCATCCATATTTACTCACAACATGATTAAATTAAAAATATATATATTTATATGCATAAATATTTACACCAACACTGTACTTTCAGCCAAATTTCCACCAATAACCAGCCAAACCGCAAGAATAAACAAATATATCCTTATATCTTTCACAGCATTTACATTCCACACAGCTTATAAAACCACCAGCAGCGAAAAAATATTTGTTTTTCTCTCACATTTGATGCATATTTGTCCTCAAATATGTCCAAATTAGCGATTCAAAATGAAGACCGGAAGTCTTTTTATCCAAACAAAATACTTCTCCTGGCCACAAAAATCCCTCTTCCATGTCTTGAAGCACTCGAAACTCTTAATAACAAATATATTTTCATCTTATCAGCAGGTTTCGTCAGCTAACTGGCCAAAAAATGGTGGAAAATGTTTTCCTGTGAGCGTTAGCTGTCTTCCTTAGCATTGTAACACTGCCGAAACATGGCCTCCTCCAGTGTGTTGTCATCTTCCATCACTAACAAAGTTCCCACCCCCTCTATTTATACATTAAATGAAAGGTACGGTGATTGGCTACACAGCTGTGGTGTCAGAACGCAGCTCGGAGCTGATTGGCCGATTTTACAGTCAATCAAAGCTAGAAAGACAGAAACCGGAAGTTGGTCACCACTGATAAATTATTGGCCCTAGACAGGCGAAACTTGAACCCAGTTGGTCAAATGAGGTGTCAATCGAAAGAGGAGGGCCTAGACATCAAGTTTGATGCACTGCACACGGACACAGGCTGAACAGGAAACAGATATTATACTTCAAAAATAAAACAAATAAAAACGGGACACGGGCGTTCCGCTGAATGTGAACAGGTTTTAAATGTTGCAGTAAAAACTGGATGAAAACTGCTAACGTTCACACAGGAGAAAAGTTAGCCCAACACCACATATGCATGTTTCTGTACACTTTGTCAAATAACAGAGTGGTGGTTTCATTAAAAAACATGAGGGACGTTCAGGCGCAGGACCTCAATCAGGCTTGTGAGTGTGTGGGAAATGAAAGCAGCCACACTGGTGCCAGCTCTGTGGGACAGCACGTTCAGGTGAGCAGGTTTGTAGTCCTCTGTAGAAACAACACCTGAAGTCACAGCTGTCATTTTAAACCTGCCACCACATTAACATTTCACACACCTGAACGTGGCTGCACATCATCCTGCATTTCTTCCTCCGAACATGAAAACACAGAACATTTCCTGCTCAGTCTGCATGTGGACGGCCTTGTTGTGCTCCCTGATCCAACAGCCTATATGCCACGGTTATTATGATGTATTTCCTGTAAAATTCTTGCCACGCTCCTCCCTTCCACTTCCTGCTTACTGCCTTTGTTTTTAGCGTTAGCTGCTAGTACTAGWTTGTGAAAAAGTCACAAAAGTTAAAGCATCTGTGATCTACTGGTATAAAACATGAGTTCTGTTGTGTGTCGTTGTGTCCATTAACCAGCAGGTACAATAGAGTAGTTAGTTTTTATCCTTTTTCCTCTTGATGAGGAGGTGACAGCAGAGGATCATAGCATTACAGAGAAAACTTATCTTTAAAAGCTCACGCTTGTGTTTGTAATCAGCATTTCTAACCTGAGGATATTCAAGAGTCAGCATCAGAAATGAGAAGATGGAGGTTACAAAAGAGAAATGTACATTTATCCCCTTTTACTGCCAAGACCAGAGAGGAAAGACCTCCTCACAGCTAGCAGGAAGCTAACACAGCAGCCGCTACAAAGCTAGGTGTGTGTGCGCGTTTGTTATGGGAAATGTTTTTATGCGACTTTGTCATGAGTTTTATGCAAAACTTGTTAGAGTGTATATTACAGTGTAGACTAAAGCTGAGCGACGAGCGCACCCCCCTCCTCCCCCCGAACACCGAGAGCAGCAGAACCTCCTCCTGATAATCATTACGTTTTCAGTTCACTAACGTCGGGGAAAACGATCCAAACCATACAAGTAGCCCATCAATTTAAAGCCCAGACTCTGCTCTTTCCAACAATATAAGTGTCACAGCTCTACGTGAAAAATTCACAGAACAAGCAGCCAAGGAATAGTGAAAAAGGCTAAATTCTGGAACCATAAACACAAACGTCTTTCCTTTGTTTTTATGACTTTAATCCACTTTGGAGTGATTTTTTCCACTTGGCTGGACCTGTACGTCTCCTGTGTTAATGTTGGTACATGTAATATGCTAATTCTGTACTGTGGAGATCATTAAGAGTCGTTGTCGGGTGAAAAAATCTTTCGCTAACACAGTGTTGACCGCGAACTGGAATAGGTTATTAACGTGTGAAAACAGGGAACAATATCTCTGTTTTACACATTCACAACAACCTTAAACTTTGTAATGAGAACGTAAAATCACAATCAACATGCTTCCAGCAGCGACAGACTTTTTAGGAATTTTCTTTTAAAGTGATAAAAGTCTGTTTTTATCCCCAAAACTCTTGGGCTAAAGAAGCTAACATGCCGTCTTAACGTGCCTGTGACATGCATATACTTCAAATACAAAAAGTCAAAGAAAACATCTTTATATTTAAGAAAGTTGTAATAATACACAAGATTTAACTCATTTTGTCACATAACTGGCATATTTTTCTTTTGAACTTGGCTCAGCCAACGTGAAACAGGAAGTGACATCAGAGGGGAACTCTTTACCAAAGGAAACTCTGGTCTTTGTTTAATGAAACAATATTATTTGATCTGACTCTTCATCTCTGACAGTGACTCAAAATAATTTTAAGAAACATCATATTCTTCTCTACAGTCTGTTAGCCTTGTAGCACTGCTCTGTTCACATGCAGACATTCCCCTTTGACATCACTTCCTGTTTCTTCACAGGCAAATATCTCAACAACCGTTCATCTCAGCGACGTGAAATTTCTTTTCCAGTATTTTATCAATATCCTCTTTCTAAAAATACATTCACATGTGTTACAAAAATCTGACGTCACAGGCCCTTTAAAGACAAAGTGAAAGCTGCTTTATTTGAATTGCAGCAGATGTTTCGTGGGACTTGTTTGACATAAAAGTTTATGAGATGAGAACTAACAGTGAAAAGCTGCCAGTTTCTACCTTGCAAGAGAAAAATCAAACAAGTCAGTCAACATTCAGAGGAGATTATTATTCTCTCCAACTTTTACAGAATTGTGGATAAAGTTTGTGTGGGGTCAGGTGATTGCACAGAGTGTGGCACCATAGGGCAGATTTAATAACGCTTCTTATCTGAATCTCTGTTATCTCTTTAGACACACACGCTCACACACACTGGTGTGTCCGACTAAACTGAGCGTGCCATCCTCTGTTTGGAGAGGTAATATCCGGAAGACGAGAGGACAGGTCAACTTCTTGAGTCATTAAACTTTTATATCCGTTTGTCCCTCTCAAATGATGCCCGACAACAAAACAATTCTAAAGGAGTGATTTTAAAAAACGCATCATTAAATTTCTGACGAAGTGGCCGCTGCCTCGTCGACTCAACACTTCTCATATTTGTTAATGACCATGAATAATTCATACGGACATGAAGATACACATCGCTGAAACAACACACTGTACTCCCAGAACAACGAGGAGAAGAGGGAAATAGAGAAAAGGTGAACGTAAAACAAAGAGGTGGTCTCTGAGGTTGGCAGAGGGGTTCCAGTTCCCCCTCGTCCAACCAAAACCTGTCAAGAGCCCTCATAAGTTCATCACGGATGAAAACCTGTTTTCCATTTAAAAAGGGGACCGAAGCGGCACACTAAAGCGGCTCCTCAAATCACAAAAGCGTTAATCATCCATAAGACAAGCATGTGGGCCTGACAAAACCTGCAGGAATATTTGAATATCAATCAGACGCTGGGCCACTTTCACACGTGTTGATGAATGAGCAAAGTAAAAACTGAAGTCAGGCCAACCGCTGTTCTGAGCTCCACGGGGTACGAATGAGCCTGTTAAATATGAAACCAGACAGAATATGTGTGGGGAGGAAAACAAAGAGCTAATAATAACCTATGATTCATTTCTGAGTCATTGTTGATCAAATATTTTCTGTTTGAAAGTAAAAGAGGCATTAAACTGCAACACAAACTAGACATGGGTTTTTACGATGTAAAAACAAGTGTGCATTGCCATGTAGCATGTCATTGCAGCATGGCTTTGCCTGCAGCAATGGACTTGCAGAATGAACTTTGACCAAGTTCAAATGTGTTTTCTAAACCAGCTTGTGCCTGTCACGTCAGCAGGTGTTTGTACTAAGGGTAATTGTATAACAATATGAAGTTTGAAGAGATTTTCTGTTAAAGTTGCTGCTGCTGGATTTCAAACCCTGATCTCCCACATGAAAGCCCATGCCACTAACCATGAGACCATTAGAGCTGTGGTAGAGAACGAGGCCAGGCTTTGGTTTGTATGTGTGCAGAAAGTGGCCACTTTGCCAATGTAATGGTTGTCACTAATTTGAAAAATATTACAA
>NW_013952894.1:256840-258567 GCF_001266775.1 Austrofundulus limnaeus
TGGCAATGCACACTGACTAACACACACACAGCCACATCAGTTGCACTTTAACACACACACAGCCACATCAGTTGCACTTGAGAGACATTTAAGTGTTAATGAATAAAACATTAATTTCATATCACTGGTTAAAGAGTTATCTGAGTAATAGACTACAATATGTACAAATAAACAACACAAAGTCACAGACTGAAATGGTTAAATGTGGTATTCCTCAAGGCTCAGTTCTAGGACCTAAATTATTTATACTTTATACACAGTATCCAATATTTTAAAGTTGGTAATGTTTACTGACGATACAAATCTATTTTCCTCTGGAAAAAATAYGGATGAAATAATAAAAACAGTAGAAAAAGAGCTAGCTGAGTTGAAAACATGGTTTAACTATAACAAGTTGTCACTAAATGAAGGGAAAACTAAATTTATGGTATTCTCCAGTAATCAGATCCATAATAATGTAAAGTTATGTATAAATGGAGTTGGAATTGAAAGAGTTTATGAGACAAAACTTTTAGGAATTGTTATAGACAATAAACTCAGCTGGAAGCCTCTTATTGAATATATTAGAAATAAAGTTGCAAAAACTATTGGAATGTTGTTTAAAATTAAAGATTTAATAAACATTAAGGGTTTACATATTATATATTCCTCCTTGGTTTTACCTTATTTGTCATACTGCTCAGAAATCTGGGGAAATGCAAGTAAAACAAACACTGATGTATTAAGTTGTAGAAAAAAGCTATAAGGTTTATTAATAAAGTGGGATATCATGAACCCACTAATAAACTCTTCATTGGAATTATTAAAATTTAAAGATATTGTTTATGTAAAAATACTGGAAATAATGTCTAAAGCATTGAACAAAAGTCTTCCTTCGGTATTCAGAAATTATTTAAGTTAAGAGAGAACAAATATAATCTGTGAGGTTTATTTGTATTTGAATGTAAAAGAGAAGAATCAGGTAAAGTCCAGATGTGTTTCAGTTGTTGGTGTGAAACTGTGGAATGAACAGAATGATGATCTGAAGTTTGGTGAGCTTTAAAAGAGCYCTGAWATGTAAAATGATAACATCTTACGCTGTTGTGTAGATTTWTTTATGTATTATGAAGATAYCTTGGTTGGTTGTTGAACATAAAATAGGGCAAGAATAAGCTTGGCTTCAGCCTATTTCTTTTTTTTGGTAAATTATGAGTTTATTGTTTCTGTTTTGTTTGTTGTTGTTTTTTTAAGTTTAATGTGAAAGATTTACCAAAAATCAAGTTATTGATTGACTGATTGTGATTTTTGTTCAAACTGAACAACTGTGCCTCAATAAAAAGCTCCAAACGGAGGAGAACCGCCTCCAAAAGCCTTGTGTTTGCTGGAAATAGCTTTGCAGTGAGTGAGTTGTTTGACTCTWTCAGTCGAGGGAATGTTATATTTCAAGGCATGAAAATTGCCAGCGAAAGACCAAATTTGTCTGAGAGCAGTTCTTGGTGAGCTGCCTGCAGATAAAAGCTTCTTCAAAAGGTGCTTCAAATTTCATCACTTAAAAAAACAATAAAATGACACACAAACCATTAAKGCAACAACCTTTCATTTTTGTTCATGTGTCGACCTTTGCTCCTGTATGKGGTGCCGTTTGTAAAGTTACAGTCAAAAATTACCACCAATATTTTATTTATTTAACCTTTTATAAGAAAAAAAGAACAGATTTATTTTTCAAAGTCAGTTTTTCACCATATGAT
>NW_013952894.1:265772-268154 GCF_001266775.1 Austrofundulus limnaeus
ATATAAAAGGGCTGTAGTGAAGGTAGTTTTCAGTCATGCTGCTGACTTTATCTTTGATTTATTAGGATTAAACATGAAACATGAAACGACAACAAGAAATATTTAGATCAGATTTAACCCCACATGTAGATTTGCACACTTTATAAGGCGACAAAAACTCTTATTTTATCAATTTATGATATGTCCCATGAGGCTTTGCTACTTGAGCGTATGGCAGACTTTCTCCAAGTGCACAGATTAAAACTAAAGAGGACCATTGCACAGCTGAATGGTTAAAAATAAAGGGTGAGGAATAAACAGAACAATCGTAGCACATCTCATTTTTTATTTATTGACATTTTGTATGCTTCAGTAATCTAATAAATAAAAACTAATCTGATGTTAGAAGAATATCATCAAACCAAATCTCCTAAACCAGTCTAATTTTTCTAAAATGTACCAGTTACTCCACAACCGACCCATTCAGAGACCTGCCTCCAGATTAACTTCTGATTTAAAATCCTTCATCTTAATATGTTCATGTTTTACTCTGCCCTCTACATTTTTGTCTAGATATTATTTACTTGTTTTATTTTTCAGACTACACAGTCTTGATACTTTGATGGTTGTACAGCTTTTATACTTTTTTTGTTCCAAATTTTTGTAAATCCTGTTCTGATTGTATATCTTTTAGATTTGCCTCTGATTGTACAGCACCTTGTCAATCTATTTCTATGAAAGGTTCTGTATAAATAAAACTTTACTTTACTTTACTTTACTTTACTTTACTTTACTTTACTTTACTTTACTTAGTAATTGATGAAGAGTTAATGGGCCATTTAATGAAAAGGCAGTTTACTGATTATTTTCCAGTTTGAGGACATGTTTCATATAAAAACCACAACATTGTAATAAAACTGAGTCTTTAGAGCTGACAGTCACTGCTGATCTGAACTGAGGCTGTTTTAGTGACAGCAGGTGGGTGTTAGAGCTCATATTCCCACCAAGCTTCAACTCAACTACATTTCCCAGGGTGCACTGCGCCGAGCCCAACATTCCTGTGGAACGCGCCTGCGTATCCAGACGTGGCACGGCATCATGGCCTCCTGGATCCGCTACAGGAGAAGGATGAGAGGAGAGAAAATGTTGTCGCTGGTGCTGCTGGTGAGTGGAGCGGAGCGCTGCTGGGAGTGCTGGGGGAGGTGTGGCGGTGTTAGGAGACCCCCCGGAGGGTGGGGGGTGGGGGTGTTTCCTGGGAGGCGGAGGACCCTCCAGGTCGCTCTCCTTCAACACGTCTCCTTTAGCCTGCCGCTGCAGGAGCTGCAGGAGGGAAGTTGGCAGCCCGGAACTGAACTTGGTGCCACAGAACCGGCTGTTAGAACCGAACCGTGGCTGCGCTGCGCGCGGCACAGGTGGTCCTGATTAGAGCAGGCAGAGCCGGGCAGGGCTGCTGTTTACATCCCGGCTGTCCCCCGGAACCAGCGGCTGGTTCTGACTGAGATCAAGTCTGTAACTTCCAGTTTCTCTGCTTGATCCAATAAGTCTTCAACCCGTCCAGCTCAYTAACAGGAAGTCATTAAGTTTCACACAGAAAATACAGCTGAAGGTAAAAAACAGAAGTGATCTTTGGTTCAGATCTGAGCCCAGTCCACAGATACTGGTTTGTTTTCAATCAGCTGGTGTTTCAACAGTGCTGGCTCCAACCTTTCTGGTTCCCTGGGCGAGTTGAAGACCACCCTCCCACCCACCCCATTTGAACCCATAAAACAAGTTTGACAGTGTAAGGCACTATGGTAAACTTAGATTTATTTTCTTTCCCAGAAAGCAAATAAATAACATACATGTCAACTTGTACAGATTATCTGTAAGTTATAAGTATTTTACGTCATTTTGCAGGTATAGACGTATAGAGCAATCTCACAGATTTTTTCAAGTCTTACAGATAGGGTTGGGCATAATCGTATCGTGTGTAATTAATCGTCAGAAGAACATTAATTGATTAATTTTTGGCACTTGACGATTAATAGGATTAATGCCACCAGGGGAGATTTCTCCAGTCAATCCACTCGGTGCTCCTCTCCGCTTCGAATATGACGAACATTAAAAAAAAAGTTCTGTAATTTATTTATTAACACAATTTATAATTTGATGTACAGCCTGAAGTCTGTAATTTTGACACAATTTGGAACAGATTTTTATGAAGAGCAAATCTTTCCCACTAAATTGGTCCTGTGACCAGGACATAAGGGTGTCCAGGGGATTAATCATCAAATTAATCGTTATCGACTAAATACCGCCATTAATCTCTCTGTACCACAGAGCAGACAGTGTCCCTACAAACCCAGGAGCCAGGCAGAAAGAGAAATCACACACACGACAGGCCCTGGAGCAGTGTGGTTATCC
>NW_013952894.1:274165-275313 GCF_001266775.1 Austrofundulus limnaeus
GTGAAATATATTGTATTAATAACATGTTGTAACCACCCCCAAACAATGTTGCAACTGTCCCCAGTCTCCCCTACCTGTGAGGTTAACCTTTGGGTTTGTGGTCAGGGTTAGGCTGTAGAAATGTAATGGAAGTCAACAGAATGTCCCCATTTGGATAGCTGTGCAAAACGTGTGTGTGTGTGTGTGTGTGTGTGTGTGTGTTGTGGCTTTGATAAACATGACTGATAACATCTAAACATTGTCTCCTTGTCAATGATGCCTTTATTTTTCTGGCCAACCTAATCAGTATGTGTGACTCTGTCTGCTTCACTAACATTTTATTTACATTATCAAAGAATAAGCAGCTTGATTAATGCTTTATTTTTTTTTTTTTACAATAACAGATTTTTTTCTGGCATTTGCAGGCATGCTTAGATAATTCACACACTCTACACATCAAACCTTGAGTTAAAGTGCCATACTAAAAGGGAACTTGTTAAAAGAGGAACCTCGTTGTCTTTTTATTTATTGGAACAATTTTGTAAGAACTTTTTGACTTCTTCATCTCCGATAGTGACTTAAAATAATCTAAAGAAACATCAGATTCTATGTCACTGTTTGTGATGTTGGCCATTGTAGCGGTGCTTTGTTTAGATGCAGGTGTTCTTTGTCATCACTTCCTGTAACTGTGTGTTAGGATATTTCAACTATTCATTTCAGAGTTGTGATTTAGTTATTTCCTTTTGCTTTTTTGCAATGCGCCAATTATTTTTCTAAAAATGTATTTTTATATACAACATAAATTTGATGTCCCAGGCATTTTAGCATCCACTGGTGAGGGGATGATATTTATTTATTTATTTATTTATTTATTTTCCCTTCGAAGTCAACGCTTGTCACTAGGGGTGTAAGAAAATATCGATACACTGAAATATCGCGATATTTCATTTCTCGATACTGTATCGATATTCTAAAGTCACGTATCGATTTTTTATTAAGGTTCAAAACGTCAACTTTCCTGCCAGCCGTTCATTTTTATGTTGTAGTTCAGCCTCTGACCACTAGTTGGCAGCAGCGAGCCTGACATTTGGCTACTCTACCTCTTGGGCACCAAAAAGTAAGTGTAGCATTAGCATTGTGAGTAAACATTAGCTTCATGCTCTGATAGC
>NW_013952894.1:277518-279250 GCF_001266775.1 Austrofundulus limnaeus
ACTTTTTTTAAAATGTTCATCATATTTGAAGTGTAGAGGAGCACCGAGTGGACTGACTAGGAAAATCTCCAGTCAGTCTGTCTGGTGACATTAATCGTATTAATCGTCARGTGCCGAAAAATAATSAATTGTTTTTCTGCTTATTAATTGCACACGATACAAGTTTGCACAACCCTATTTACCACACAGTTTATGCAAAAGAAAGCCTAATTTCATCTTCATACTATGTTTTTCTTCCTGGTTTAGACTTTCAGATGCATCTTCTGTTCCTTAACAGTTAAAAAAATATTTTATGTCCTTATATTTCTTCACTATTGATCTGCTTTGCAGCCATAAGGCTTTCCACCTGCATGAGATGCATGGTGATCAGTAGGAAATACACAAAGAAGGGTATAAACACAGCACAACTGTAATGCCTCTCTGAATGATAGCAGGATGAACAAGGAGCCTTGGTGGTGTATTTATCTGGAGAAATTTGTTTGTGGTTTTCTGTCAGTTGTCTGTTAAGACCAGGCAAAATGTCCAAAACGCCATTGTGCTGTGTGACCTTCACTAAACCTGAGCAACACGTACACAATTCTGTCTATTTAAAGAAAACTTACAAGTCCCGGGCAAGTCTTTGCACACTTTTCACTATCTAATAAATATACATGTCCTCAATGCATTTAAAAACATTTTGAACAGAAGCAAAGATATTAACTACCCTTAACCTTTTGGCTAACTGTGGGCCTGAGTTCACCCCAAAGATCTTGTTCCCAGCACAGAGTAATGTTGTGTATGCTATCATGTGCCTGGAGGACTGTGACCAGTTGTACATTGGGGAAATAAGGCCAAAGGATGGTACAACACAGAAGATCAACATCATCAGGCCTAGAGTCTTACATTTTCACTCATTTGCAGGCCAGCAAGATGTTCATATGAATGACTGATACTTTATTGAGCCCATGAAGGGGGATTACAGAACTCAGCCCTCTGTGAACAATAAGCAGCCATCAGGAAACTTAACGATTAGTCGTTAGGCTGATGGAACAACTAGTAAACTAGTGGGTGTCATCGGTAAACTGGGCAATTCATTATGCAAAGGAACTGCTTATAATCCACACTTTTCAGCAGATGGACTCCATGCACAATGGGCCTCATGCAAGAACCGTTCGTACGCACAGATTTGTTCTTAAGTTGTGCGTACGAGTGATTTAGGACAGTGGTTCCCAAACTTTTTATCTTCTGACCCACAAAATATTCATGGCAAAAACTTGTGACCCCAAATATTACTGGTCTGAGTACACAAGCTTTGTTAATAACCCTAAAAACACAGGCTTTTTGACCATCTTAAACAGCTTATACACAAATATAAATACTTATTTATACTTGTTTTGTGTTTTTGTAATAATTATAGGGAAAATATTACATTAGCAATTATTAGCGCAGCGCTGCGGCTTCTGAATAAATGAAAATGATTTAACACAGTTGTTTATACTTTTAGCAGCTCTTTTTATCCCACAGCTGACCTGCTAAAAATGACAGATTTTCTTTTCTGGATCTCTGACAGACGGACTTCAATCTCTGAACTCGTAAAGTTTTTCTTTTTAGTTTTCACTGTCATTTTCATGAATGGACACTTCCTGATATCTGAGGCAGGAAACATAGCCTTAAATGGTGTTTTTGGGGTGGTAATTATGTTAATCTCCTCTCGCGTGCACGTGCAGCTGGAATTTACGTAGCTCATTTACAC
>NW_013952894.1:280627-282547 GCF_001266775.1 Austrofundulus limnaeus
GCCATGTTTATAATGACTTATCATGAGAACAAACGTATTCACTTGACTTTAATAACATTTATTACTTAATGGAAACACTGCAGTTGTGAAACTGTGTTTTTCGACATCAACAGAATATCGACAAAGATTTGTGCACATTTGTAATGGAAACACAATAAATGGTTGGTTAGAAAGTGGAGTCACTGGTTGCATCACAAGAGCTATGCTTGGGGGCTTCCGTTTTTTTCCGTTAAAGTATTTAGTCGTACTTATAGGTTTAGGAATGTTGTTTATGACTTGTAGTTCTCAGATGTGTACCCAGGTTTATGTAGTAATTGTCACTATAAAACTGTTGATGTTTTTATTGCAGTACAACCTGAGGACAGACTTTGGCCTTTATTAGTTTTGTCTTATATGTTTTGGATTGAATTGCGAAGTATTCTGCTCAAAATGTTTTTTTACTGCATTGACTAATGTAAAGTAACAGCCTAGTTTTTGTCCTAAGGCTCAACCATCATGCAGATTCTTAAAATTAACCCTGGTAGATTAATTATATCAACAAGTGATGATAAAGTTATTGATCAGATCTTTAAGGAAAGTAGACCATGCGTGTTGTTTAAGTATTATCATAAGCAGTTCTTACCCTTTTTTCTTTGATTTTAGGAACAGAATTAGTGWATAGAATTTAGAAATGAATGTAGAATGTAGAAAAAGAAGACAGAACAATACTTAACTGATATTGTAGTACGCATGAGACTGAATCTAATTTACTCAGTTTTTACACTTCATATGACTGAATACATTACACAATACACTGCCCTGATGCCTTCAATTCAGCAGTTGTTTTTATTCCGTGTTAGCTGCRTTTGCATCCATTGGTCTGTAACAACCCTCCACTACAAACATCAGCAGTGCAGTAATACTGACTCTGAATGGGCCTGTCACTTAGGCTGTTTAATGGAAAATCTGTCAGCACAGTCTAGTTATATCTATTATTGTACACCTGCCACTGGAAGATGACACACACACTTCAGCTGCTGGAAGACACGTTTTATCACAGCCATCAGCAGYGCTGGCTTGGTGACAGCATCAGTGTTGTGCTTTTCTTCCTCGGATGTAGGAGGAGGTGCTAGTCTGAATATTTTATGGCRCAGTGTTTAGAAATGTAGCTGTTTTCATATTAATCTGACAAGATACTTTAACAGCCATTATGGATGGGTGGGAAAACAGTTTTTACCCACAGATCTGTCTGTGGTGAACAAAGTAATTTGTGATCAATAAACTCAGTTAGTGTTTCATAATACTTGTTGCTTCTAAATTCTGTGGACAGAATAGTTCGTAACTTTTTTCTAAGATTTCTGCTGCAAGGAAGACTTTTTTCCTCAAATATTTTATAATCTATCCTAATGTTGCACTAMAGTTTTGTCCATGAAAACATTTCCAACCCACATGTACCAAAACCTTCTTGATGGAAGAACACAATATTTATGTGATTGTAGACTTGGTTTTTCCTGTCATTTTGTATGTGTGTGTGTGTTTGTGGGCACGTTTTAGCTACGTCATGGGACCCAATGTCCAGAAAAGGTTAGCCTCGTGAGGACCAACTGATTCAGATGCTAAATTCGAGTTGAGGGTATGGGGTGCCGTTTGTGAAATTACACAGTCAAAAATTACCACTAATATTTTTGTTTTATTTAGCTTTTTATAAGAAAAACAAGAACAGAATTATTTTTCAAAGTCAGTTTCTCACCATATGATCCATACATTTATAAATGTCATAGTTTATAAACTAAATATTTAACTTACAAATTAAATATTTAGTTAGCAAGCTAAATATTTAACTTGCAACTTAAATATTTAGCTATAAAGTTAAATATTTAGTTTTGAACTAAATATTTAGCTTGCAACTTAAATATTTAGTTAGCAAGATAAATATTTAAC
>NW_013952894.1:284604-287498 GCF_001266775.1 Austrofundulus limnaeus
CAGTTGCGAAACTGTTTTTCGACATTAACAGAATATCGACAAAGTTTTGTGCACATTTGTAATGGAAACACAGCTTGTGTCTCAATTTGGTGAAGATCCAGAAGGCCGCTATGATTACTGGTGTATTTTGAGTGTCTTTAAATGTAAATATAAACGTGTTGTGGGTTGTTTGAGCTGTGTAGCAGTCAGGTTCTGTACCCAAGACCAATTTCCTTCGGGACAATAAAGCTTATCGTATCGTATCTTATCTTATCTTATCTTATCTTATCTTAAACATCGTGTTCACTGGACATTTTTACACACAACAAATTTTTCAAAGTCATTACTGAAGACAGTCACATGATAACTTCAGTAATTGTTAGATATCTTTTAGGGTTCAACAAAGAGAGGATGGCAAAAAGTGAAAAGGCRCTTTACTGCAACATGGGAAGCTATAGTAAGTCTACTGGGACAACACTGCACAGCAACTATTCTGCTGACTCTGTGTCAGCACAAGTTAACATAAAATTAGTTTTTGAAATTTGACTCAGTCCTCCATGGCCAGATGCATCTAAAAGTAGATTTAACCTTCCATCCCTAGTGGGGACTGTTCTTTATGTTTAAACAGAACATAATTTTGTGTCAAAATGCTTTATATTATATCTGAATACCTATTCTTTTTTTTTATCTGGATAGCTTTAAATAATTGWACCAGAATGGAAATTGAAGAAAAGTTTAGCTTTAGAGTGCATATCGAAGTAAAAATCTTAATTAAATTCAAATTCAGAAATACATTCTTGATCCCAAAGGGGATTACGTAATCTGTACTCTCTTTCGATAATTAGATTTTGTAAGTTCATCAAGTAAGCTAAATTAACTACCAGAAGTCATTTGGATTTTTGGAAGATGGTTTGTGTCTCAAGTTGCAGGACCAACTGCAAACATTTTTAACAATTTTAGCTTGAAGCCAGTTGGTCGATGCACCAGTTTTATGATCTTTGGGTGCTTTTCCTTTGACGTTCCAGTCCGGTTCCAGTGGGTGTGTTTTGGGTGGTAGGTGGAGGTGGTTTTGGGTTTTTTAAAAAAAAGGATTAACACGCAAAATGAGAGATTGAAACACATTTGCCGAATAAGTTCTGAAATTTTAAAAGTTTGCTAAAAATTTGAGTTAAAGTTTAATGGAAACACGACTAATGTCACTGCTACAATTGAAAAAATGGCGCCTCAAGTTGTTGTAAAGGCAGCTCAGATGCAACCAGTGACTCCACCCCCTAGTCAGTCAGTGACGAACAGTGTTCTGACGTCACATTTTGGTGTCGACTGGGCCCGCTTGGAACCACAACGAAGTCGGTATTAAAATAAGGGCTGGTTCCATGAATCTGGCCTAATGAAATGGCTTCGAACTGTACCGACACTACACTAAGTGGCACAAGTGGAAAAGGGAGCTTTGCTTGTGTATTTGTGCCTGCATGGGGATCCTCTGTGCTACTAACATCCCCCAAATTATATATTTTTGAATTATCATCTTTAAGAATGCACATTTTGTCCCCGTCATGGAACAAATAGGTGACTTGGAAAAACCAACCACTCGTCTATCTGTCTTATACTGACTGGTTTATTTATTTACTTTATCAATAGAACAATAGAAAAAAACAATAGAACTGCTCAATAACTTGGAAAAGAAGTGAGGTATAAGCATTTAATTTGGTGTGGCTGCATGAGGGCGTGAGAAGGTTTTTATCACATGAAATATCTGCCAAATAAACAGCTTATCATACTTAAACTCCTCCACTTGAGGAGGAGCCTTGTATTGATTTTTAATTAAGGTTCAAAACGTCAACTTTCCTGCCAGCCGTTCATTTTTATGTTGTAGTTCAGCCTCTGACCACTAGTTGGCAGCAGTGAGCCAGCCATTTGACTCNTAATGTTCGTCATATTTGAAACACGTTGCAGCCGGAGGATGCAAAAGAGGGCTGATTCATGGGGGGGAAAACACCTCATTCCACCCTCTGGTCTCACCCCCACCCCGCCAAACTCCTTTCTGACTGAAGCCTGAAAATATTAGACAAATGGCAAAAAATCTACAGGAGGATGAAAATAAAAAGAGGCGGAAGTTGAATGAAGTTCGGCTGCGATGGAGAGACAGCGAGATCAGACGTCAGCAATGAGATATCTGAAATGTATTAAATTTATTATATTTGTATACCTATATTTCATAGTTAGGGTGAAGTTTAGTTATTTTTAGTGTCTTTGATAAAAAAAATGAGGCGATGAATGTGGAGCTGTAGCTGCAGACAGGTCGACCGAGCCGGACTGAGCCGGAGTTAGAACCTTTGCAGAGAGATGGGAGAAGCTAAAAGGCAGAGATGGGACATTTGTGTATTTGATAGCATATTTATTAATACTTTATTTATTTATTTATTGTATTTTGAATGAAACGGTGCTCCACAGTATGTAACCCACTGTGATGACTGGATGGGATGTGGCAGGTGAGAGAGGGCAAACATGCAGTGTGCAGTTAGTTGGTCCGGTCCATTGAAGTGTGGATTCTCACATCAGCAGTGTGATTATTGTGTTAACATACACCACTGTCATTTGTTACCAGTTATTCAGGTAGAGATATTAGACACCTGCAGAAAAAGACAAAGTTTTAAAAAACTTTTTTAAACATTAATGATTGAAGAGAAGAGTTGAACCCCTGCAGTACTGTTTATTTTACTGTCCTCTGATCCACAGTGGAAATGAGTTAACCCATTGTTTGTGCATTTCCTGTTTGTGTGCACAGCTCTATTGTGTGTTGAAGAGCTTTGGCTCTGACTAAACACACAGTTGCAGAGTCCTGTCATCACCTGTGCCATCTCTGCTCATTTTCTGTGTAGTTTGTAATCGTGGTGGTCGACAGCACAGACAGAGAG
>NW_013952894.1:289527-291975 GCF_001266775.1 Austrofundulus limnaeus
CCCAGAATGCTTTGTGTGGAAATAAAATGGCCCTGTCCGTGTTAAATATATTTTCAAACTTCTAGTTTAAAAATGATAAAAACTAAACATCCTACAATATTTTTACAGTCTTTATTCTACAGTTAAAATATATGTTTATTAAATAAAGTCTAATGTTACAACTAATCGGGGATCCCTTTAAAGATTCATGCTGCTCAAAGGTTTTGGGTCTTTTATGTTTTTGTGTTTCTTTATGTACCGACTGGTTAYAAATGAAAAGTGGCCTGGAATAGTCCTCAGAGCCTTCTGTGTAAATGTWTTTATTTAATCCTATTTTATTTTCATGTGTAATTTGTGAGTTACTGGTCTGCATGGTAGGCAGGCCAGTTCAGCACCTCAAGCTTCCAGCAGTGATCCAGTGCTGTTGTAACTGAGACAGTTTTCTGTTGTATTTGTTGCTGAAACATGCATGAGCTTTCCTGAAGAAGACATGGTTTAGTCTGTTTGTACCTTTCAGAATAAAGGGGCATTTTCAGATGTAGAAGTCTGATTGTTAAGCAGTAATACACTCCATTACTATCTGTGATACATGTTTTCAAATGAAGTGCACTGAGTAATGTGAACAGTTTTTTTTTTAGTTTAGCTGATTTACTGTTTATAATTTCAGCAGTTCAAAGTTTGATTTGTCCGACCACAGAACAGTTTTCTGCTTCGCCTCGGTTCATTTGGGAAAGAGAAAACTGCTGTTTCTGGTCTGATCTCCTTCCTTTTGCACAGTAATTTGTGTTCACAGACAAGAACTTGAAAGTGCTTTTGAACCCTTGCTGTTACTTTCTTGACAAGTTCGTAGCTGTTTTCAGTTCCTTACCTCCACTTCTCTTTTTCAGTTTGCTGGTTGTAAACAACGTTTTATTTCATTTTCATGTATGATGGAACTTCTTGTTTGAACAAAGTCACAGAGTCACTAAATTAATTTTAAGCAGACTAAATTTACACAATAAATCATATCTGGCCTTGATTAGGAATTTGTAACTTTTTTATTTTTATCTTTAGCAGTTAAAGGGCCTGTGACGTCAAATTTTCGTAATAAACATTAATGCATCTTTTGAAAGGTAACATTGATAAAATATTGCAAAACAAATTTCACGTCGCTGAGATGAACGGTTGTTGAGATATTTACATGTGAAGTAACAGGAAGTGAAGTAACAGGAAGTGAAGTAACAGGAAGTGATGTCAAAGGGGAATGTCAGCTTGTAAACAGAGYGTCATTTCAAAAGCTAACAACACAGACTAGAGAAGAATCTGATGTTTCTTTAGATTATTTCTGTCATTTTCAAACAGAGAAGAAGAGTTAAAGTTTAAAAAATGTTGTTTTAATAAACAGACCAGTGAGTTTATTTTATTAATGAGTTCCCCTTTGATGTCACTTCCTGTTTCACTTTGGCTGAGCCAAATTCTAAAGAAAATAGGCCAGTTATGTGACAAAATAGGTAAAATCGCGTACYATACCAGTTTTCTTAAGTATAAAGATGCTTTTCTTGATGTCACGGGCACTTTAAGCTTTTGTAATTTTGATAATAACAGCTTCATGTCTGAAATGTTTAAAACTGATCTTAACCTGATGTGAACAGTCTTAGGGCTTTAGTACTTCTTGTTCTGACTTTGTTTAATTTGGAGACGAATGAATAATGAGATTTAATAACCTAGGTTGTGTTTGTTTCTCCAGGTGTGGATGCTGTCGTTGCTGGAAGCTGTGAAGGTGTCGCCTCTCATAGAGAAAGTCAGTGACCACAAAGACTTCAAGAAGCTGCTCAGGACCAGAACCAACGTTCTGATACTCTACACAAAGACAGGTTAGAYGTGAGACATAGTCCTGTAATCTGTAATAATTCAGTTTCATAGTTTCTATGGGATCAATCTTGTGCCAGCAGGAACTGAATATGAATTGCTCAAATTGAATCTGAATGTGTATAATTTGAAATTGAATCCATTGGTTTGAAAATGAATTTTACTAAATTGAAACTGAATTTAATGATTTGAAACTGAATTTAAAGTTTAGAATTAGAATTAATTTGCTTTGAAACTGTATTTTGGTTTATCAAAATTCAGTTTGACTACTTTCACTTTCAGTTGCAAAACGTTTGTGTCACACATCCTGGTCCTTGAGAAAGCCAGAGTAATCAAACACAGATCCACAGATTTATGTTTAACATATTTTCACATTTCACAAATCTGTGGCTCTGTGTTTGATTACTCTGGCTTTCTCAAGGACCAGGATGTGTGACACAAACATTTTGCAACTGAAAGTGAAAGTAGTCAAACTGAATTTTTAATAAACCAAAATACAGTTTCAAAGCAAATTAATTCAAATTCTAAACTTTAAATTCAGTTTCAATTTAGTAAAACTTATTTTCAAACTAATGTATTCATCCATCCATCCATCCATCCATCCATCCATCCATCCATCCA
>NW_013952894.1:293203-295051 GCF_001266775.1 Austrofundulus limnaeus
CCCTCCTCTCCAGGACCCCCGAATAGACCTTACCAGGAAGGCTTAAGAGTGTGACCCCCCTGTTATTGGAGCACACCCTCCAAACTAATGTATTCAGTTTCAAATTATGCACATTCAGATTCAATCTGAGCTATTCAAATTCAGTTCCTGCTGGCACAAGATTTATCCCACAGTTTTCCCTCTAGCCTGCTGTATAGTTGATGAAAGGAAACGATATAGTTAAAAGTTCAGGACTTTAAACAGTTTAAGTCAATGAAAACTGAGACCTGACCAAAACAAATCCATTATTACATCATTTTCCAAACCCCACAACATTGGGAAAATCACTATTGATTGCTGCTATTTTTGAGAGGTTTGGAAAAAAGTTTCATTGTCTTTATYCCATATTTAAATTTATTTTAATGAGCTCGTCTGTGTGGTTGGAATGAAACTTGTGCTGAAAACGTCCTGCTGGTTAAAGGTTAAAGGCACACACACACACACACAGGTCTAGTTTGTATATCCCCATGGGGACAATGCATTGACTTTCATTCATTTTTTGGAAATTTTATATCCTAACCCTGATGATTTACCCCAAAACTAACCTCACAGGCACCTACCTGACCGTAAAACTAAACTCAATTCAGACCTCGGTCCTAAACGTAACCCTCCACCTGTAATTTGCATTTGGACCCATGGGGACCGTGAATTGGTCCCTACGCTGTAGGGCTGCGCGGTATAAGCAGTAGACGGTAGAAACGTATGAAGTTGGTAGAAATTTACCCTCTACCGTCCTATCATCAGTTACATCATCACACCTGTGTCAGCAGGGCTGTGAGTGCAGAGACACCTGAGCAGGAGTTCGAAATATGATGAAATTATAATGTTTTAAAACACATATAGAGAGAATAAATAATCAAAATTTACCCTTACGCTGTGGAAAAGTTACGTCGGGATGSCCCCCGACTCTCCTGCTGCACGTCTCGCAGAGTGAAGCTTTAAMAATCACAGTTTTTTTTTTCACACCCAAGTTGTCGGAGAAGAAACTTTTTTATGTATTGTTACCCACAGAGATGATAAAACAAAGACTTGGACGTTCCTTCAGTCATAAATCCATCTTGYTMATGTAAAGTCAGCYTCTGCTCTGATGATGAAGACGATGAAGATGAGTGCGCAGCAGAGCAGCAGCTGATAAGTTCAGCAAGCAGAAGCTCATTGATTGACAGGCAGATATTAAAGCAAAAATGTTGGGTTTGATTATGATTACAGTTTTCTGCAAAAAATAAAAAAAGCTCTAAAAATTACATCAGGGCTATTCAACTGGCGGCCCGCGGGCCACATTCGGCCCGCGATTGACCAAAGTTCATCTCTTAAGCCCAAACCCCCGGATTTCTACTTTAATTACTCTGAGTTCTTTGAGTTAAACATAGACATGTTTGGTATCTACAGAAACGTCAGAATCTTGGCTACAAGCTGGTAAAAACCATTTCTATAAACACTCAATACAGTTCAAACTACAAGCAGTTGAAGATAAAACGATGAAAGTGAAAATAAAAAAAAATTGGCAAGTCAGAGATGTCAAAATATTATTTGTGTCTAATAGGAGGCATAAWGTGTTCTTTTTGTTTTTGATATTGTTTAATTATCACTACTTTTATAGGGTTTTGTATGATGTATTCATGATTAAATGCAGCAAAATAAACTAATTCAAAGGTAACAGATCTTTATTACTCGGTTTGATTTGATTTGATTTATTTATGTAACAGGAAAAGATCATTAAAAATCAAGCCTGACTCAGCATAATTGCTGTTTTACAGCAGGTTCCTGTTCTGCAGCACATATAACACTCATAAATACAGCATCACAATC
>NW_013952894.1:298388-299592 GCF_001266775.1 Austrofundulus limnaeus
GTCTGTTATATCCGTGCCTTTAGCACTAATGTCTTTTGCCCTCTTTACATAATGACTTTAATTGCTGGATATACGGCCCCTGAGCTGTTGACCTGCAGTAACTGTGGCCCCCGGAGTAATTTAGTTGAATAGCTCTGAATTACATTATCTTTACTTTTTATGATAATTWTCTACCACGATATATACCGTTACCGTGAAGGGATTCGATTTATACCGTGATATGAATTTGAGGTCATACCGCCCAAACCTACTACGATGCACGTTTGGTCCCCACGAGGCTGCTTTTTCTGGAAAAATTGTCCCCACGATGTAGGAAAAACAAGGCGACACACACACACGTATCCCTTTGCTCAATCTGCAAGCTGTCAATATTTATACTGATCTTTTTCACTGGTCAGTCAGTCAGGAATAAACATGTCCTACAAGTAAAGGTGTCCATCTGGAGTTGTAGTTTCATTTTTGTAAATCTGTCAATATAAAACTCTAGTGGCTAAAACAGACTTGGGTTCATGAAGTTTTATTTTTAGGCAGCATTTGTACTGAGAAAACACCTGAAAAGTGTTGTTGTTGTCAGAAAATGCTGTCCATAATGTTGTATTGTAGAGTTGACGGTTCATCAACGTGACGTGAGGCTTTTCAAAACGTTCCATTTTTTTTAAATGAGTGTTAGCATAATTTAAAATTCATTTCCTGTTCCCAAAAACGATGTTACTAATAAATGTATAGTTTGTTGTTGGCGTGTGTTAATTTTTTACAACTGGATATTGTCTATTTTTGAATTAGAGCTCCAAATTAATCCAATTTCCTTTTGATCATATTCCATAATAAAAAGTGCCACTGTGCAGTGGCTCGTTCACTACATCTAATTATACATAATTAATTAAAATGTTCTACCACAGTACCTTTAAAAGTATTTTAAATTAATTTTTTGTGGAGCTTTTGCCTGCAGATTGCTTTAACGGGATGATCACAGTGGTGTAACTCAAAATGAACTCAGAAATAATTACTTTGGTGTTTAGAGCAAGAAAAAAGCGGGTGGCATTAAGGAAACCGGAAACSTTTTGGCCTTTAGAAGAAGCAAAATCACCCTTAAATTATTGAACTGAAATTAAGATTAAACATTAGGGCTTTGGGCTCCGTTCAGAACCTATCTTGTATAAAAAGTTAGTTTAGTTCTAACAGATGATCTCACTGCTTTTTGTAT
>NW_013952894.1:300096-301299 GCF_001266775.1 Austrofundulus limnaeus
GCCTTGAGGGCAGTGCTTATCTTAAACTCTCCAGGATGGAATGTCAACTAAGAGCTGGGTTCGCTCCCACCCCCATCACCTGTGTTGGATCTGACCTTGGAACTCAACTGGCTGAGGAGGAGGAAAATCTCTGAACTCCAGCGAACTGAGTAGAGAAAACAACATCATGTGACTCTGGGTGGGGACAGGGTTGGGCCTAGCACGGACCCCCACCCTCCCTCAACTTCACCTAGTCCTCTGAACCCACCTCATTTTACCTGCCCTTTATGTGTTATCTGACCTTCATGATTCTGTGTCTATCTATCAATCTATGTCTGCACAGTGTGCAAAAAACATTAAGTTATTGGGGAGCATTGGTGTATTTTTTAGCATTAAACTTGCTTTATATATAAAGTTTGATCAGATTAAAATTGTTACATTGATTTTTTTTGGGTGGGGGGGGGGTTATTGTTAAAACAATAGATATTTTTGTTTTGAATAAATTCTGTGTATTCTGCCTTCTAAAGAACAGAGCTGCTAAAATGGAYGTATAAACATCTTCTTTGTGTCGATACTGATGGTTGGAACATTGCTCGGCTCTTGGATGTTTTTCTGTTGTATTGGCAGTTTTGCCCCAGAAAGAAAAAAAACAGTTAATCCTCTTTGAACACCCTGTTTTAAACAGATGTGCTTAAATCAGACACCCTCTTATGACTGGATCATTTTAGGTATTTTAGGTATGAGAAAGACCAAAAACCAGTCAGTATCTACTTATTTTCTGCTCTGTGTATTTTCACAAGCTGAAACTCAATTCCCAGATGTTTATGTTGCCAGTCCTGTTTGATGCGTTGCCCAGGGGAGTCGTMGAAATGCCTTCACATCTAAAAATAGTTTTGACCTGGAGCACTGAGAAAAAAGTTTAGCTTTATACGGTAAATAAAACACATTTCAGGGCAGTGTAAAAATGAATTGTGTTACATAGGGAGTGGAATATTACTTTGCCTATTTTACTCTGGGGAATCCACTTTGCTTGCCATATCTGATGAGAATCTGTATGAATAAAGTGTGGCTACAGCTGCTACAGTTACTTTTTGCTAACACAGGAACAGAATCTAAACCACGGTTGCATTTTTAAAAATCTCAGACCAGTGGCGTCACTAGGCCTATTTAAAAAAAATTTAAAGCTCCCGTAAATTATTTTGGTGTAAAAAATTATAATTTTTT
>NW_013952894.1:302261-303911 GCF_001266775.1 Austrofundulus limnaeus
GATATGGTCACCATGGGATTCAGAGCTTGTCATTGGCTGTTAGGGACATGAGGCAGGCTGTGATTGGTTGTTCTTTATCACATGATGATAGCTGACGGTATAACTYTTCTCTTCCGCCCTTACCCGGGCGGCCACATCTGACAGACTTCTCTGATTGTTTTCTGTTTAATGTTGCCCACACTAATAAATGATTTTACGACCATACTGGCAAGACTGTTCGTCTATTTGAAATCCTTCCAACGTGTTTTCTGTCCGTTTTGCCGCGACACACATAAACACACACACACACACACATATAAATATATACACATACACACATATGTACACACACACAAAATCCAAATTTAATATACAAAAATTGTGTGTCTCTCCTGGGGGCTAAGCCCCCCTTGTCCTTAAAACCTAGCGACACCCCTGTCTCAGACACAAATTATAAAAGTCCGTAATGACATCTGATGGTAGACTCCTCATGTTGCTGCAGTGAGTCCACAGATGGTAAMTAATGGTTCAAACTACAGTTTTCTTAAAGCTTCCTGTATCTCAACAAGCTGATCTGCTTCAATAGTTGCCGCCTTTGTGTCACAATATAATCGTTCTGTCTCATGGACAGTGACACTATTGTGAAATGATAAAAGCTGATGTAACATAAACCACTTTTTGGAACCTGTCTTCTGAAAGGTTTTTAGAGAATGCTCTTCCATCATCCCTCCAAGCCAAACTGATCTTTTTTTTGTGCCACATTACGCTCAACTGTAACTCAATTCCTCTTCTGTGTGTAGGAAAAGTCCACGTGTGTTTTGTGTGTCACAGGTCAGGATTATCCTGAGCAGCTGAATATTTGTAGTAATGAAGCTGATGGTTTGATTCTCTGTCCACAGCAACATCGGGCGACTCCCACCTGAAACTGCTGTCTGACGTGGCCCAAACTGTAAAGGGCCAAGGGACGATTGCCTGGGTCAACTGTGGGTAAGTAATGGCATAATTAAAAATAAATCTTCTTTCCATCTTTTCTGTGTTTCCTGCTCTATTCAGCCTCTTTTGTCCAGGGAARTATCTAACAGCCTTTAGAAAGACTGAACCATTTACTCCTAAATGTCTCTGCTTCCGTWCATCTGCTCAGTTTATGTCTTCTTCACTGAGGTGTTAATGGTCCTGTTCCACTGGTTCYATTGTACGGACGCAATTTAAAAGACATTTTTCACTTATTAGGGCTATTGAAGCTATTGGTCTAATGCTGCACATATCGTCTATATAATTTCAGTTGTCCACTTTCAGGGCCTTTATTATGGTGTGTGTATGTGTATAGTGGGGTGTTGCACAGTAAGTTTTAGTTTATTTATTTATTTTTTTAATTGATAACATTATCTTATACATAACTGAAGTTACCGTATTTACTCGTGTATAATACGATCTCATGTATAATACGACCCCCCCTTTTTTTGCTTAAAAACCATAAAAAATTTAATCCTCAAACTACCTCCAATTTCATCCAGACTTCAAGATTTTTCAGCCTTTGCAGTCTTTATACATATCAGTAAAATGATCATTGGACTGTTCATTTTATTTTAACAACATACGTATGTGCTAAAAGGTATTTTGACAACAAATATATAAACCCCAAAACCAGAAAAGTTGGCACGTTGTGTAAAT
>NW_013952894.1:305888-307994 GCF_001266775.1 Austrofundulus limnaeus
ATATGAAGGTCATTTAAATTATAAAACATGAGGTAAAGTTTTCTTTTTTAATTAATTTGGTGCATTTAAAATGTGTTTATTCATTTAATGGTTCATTTATCTATTTCTGCTTTTATTTCTAATGATGTCAGTGTCGGTCCTCCGTACTGCAGAACATGAAGAGGTAGTTCAGTGACTGAATCAGGTGTGTTGGAGCAGGAAACATGTAAAACATGTAGGGCTGCGGCCCTCCAGGACCAGGAGTGACCATGTCTGTTTTAGTTACACCATCAGAAAGGCTGAACATAATTTTAGTGTTTTTGCTGATTATATATGAATACTGCARTTCTCCTGAATAATTATTCCTACTGTCTTTCTGGACAGAAGATCTTATCAGTTAGATCTAATACTTTTATTCTATTTGTCTAAGCTACTGATAGCATTATGTCGTCACTGTTTATAATGTGAATTTTTTTTCTAACTCAATGATTAAACAGCAACAGTTCCTTCCAACCCCAGTGACCGTTTATGCAAAATATTTATTTCCAGAATGGACACACATAGGAACAAAACGATAGATGTTTCAGGGAAACCTAAGTTTCCATCCAGTCTGTGTGTTTAAAGCAGAGCACCAGATACTCCCGAGACACTAAAAACAATCGTTTTCTTCAAGCACAGCCTGCTGAGCTCTCGCTGATCTGACTTTGGCTTTTTCTTCTGTTCGCCCGTCTGATGTTCAGTTCCTGTGTGTTTTTCATGCCTGTCAGCCCATCAGCCCTGTTCCTCAGCAGAGAGGAAAGATTGTATCATAACACAGGAARCGATGAGGGGCGGGAGCATCTCCCCTTTGACACCTACAGCTCATTTAGCATTCACAATCTCTCTCAAGCTCATCCTGGTCAGACGAGCAGGCAGACAGGAGGAGGCGAAGAAGAGACCGAAAATCAAAATGTTCTGAAGGTTCATGTTTTAGTCCAAAAGCAATCAGTGATGCATGTCGTTTTTAGTACAACTTTCTGCCTCAGTCGTTCTCCTTCACCAGGGACACTTCTCTATCCAACAACTTCACAAYGTCCGAGTGTGTGCTAATGCTAAAGAGAGACTTAGGCCTGCCCACAGACCCACAAGGGCAGCCTGGAGAGAACCAGGTTTATCACTGTAGGACCCACGGGTGCAGTGCCAGGCTCTGTAGCAAAGCTTTGTGCTGCTTGGCATATTTCTGCACCATCTCAAATGGCCGCCCTCCAGCTGAGAGCTGACGGAGGACAGAGAGAGAAGGAAAGTGAAGTGGATGTCGCAGCGTGAGAACTCTCGGCTCTGCCAAGAGCGAGAGCCACCAGGGCCAGATGACACACTTTGAACAGATGACAGCGACCTGAGTGTTGGCCAGCTGGGTTCCACCAGTGATGATCTCCAGCAGGAAGAGACACACAATCAGGCTGGCCCTTTCTCATTCCTCTGGAAATGAAGAGAAGATCAAAGTCAACGTGACAATACACACACGCTTAGGCAAAGAGTAAAGCAGAGTGGAGACAACTAAAATAAAGGATTTATGTTTTTGATAAAATGCAACGTAAAGTCCCAACACTTTGTATAATTAACATAATTTTTGTTCTTTCAAAATGTTTTTTTCCCCACTGTAATTCTCAAAGACCACACATGTTCCCATTTCCAACGATCTACTGTTCTACAGGGCTCTAGAGTGCAACCAATTTGGTCACATATGCGACCTGATTTCCTAATAGTGCGACTAAAACAAATGTCCGGYCGCACTGGTGCGACCAATCGTTCGAGGGGGAGGGGGAGCGGTCGCCCACTGAAACAAAAAGTTTCCATGTTCCATAAAAATAATCCAGCAGTATCAATGGTCGCCCTCTGAAATAAAAAGTTTCCATCATGTTCCATAAAAATAATCCAGCAGTATCAATGGTCGCCCTCCGACAGTCTCATCTCTCCTAAAAACACTGAGCTCTGCTCACGACTAGGACTGCCACGATTAATCGACGACTAATCGATTATTAAAATAATCGATGACTAATTTAATAATCTAATAATCGTTTTCTTTTTTTTTGTTCTTTACTTTGTTTTTGTCTCCAAACTGCTTTGACACCTTCCACTGCCACGTCT
>NW_013952894.1:308476-311553 GCF_001266775.1 Austrofundulus limnaeus
CTCCACCTAGGCTGTGTTTTTGAGCTCAGATCCACTGAGAAACTTGCTGTTTCAGCAACATTTAATTTAAAAACTGTACTTTTAAAGTTAAATAAATGTTCATAATTAATTTAAATGAATTACAAGTTAAAAGGGGCATGGACATTTCTCTTTTTTGTATCGAAAAAATATCAAACTGTGAGACTAAAGTATCGAACCGAACCATATCGTGAATTTTCTGTATCGTTGCACCCCTACTTCCTAGTTAATAAAAGTCAAATAATCAAAACTTTCTTAATTAAAATTAAGTTAATGCAATATTTACCAGTATGTCTTTATTGTTTAAGCTTTGCAAGATCCTTTTAAATTCAAAGGACATGAAAACACAGCAAACTGACAAGAATACTAATGTTCTGTAATAAAGTGTTTGAATAAAATACCAGGAGACACATAGGTTTTTAGAATAATGTGTTCAGTACAAACAGCCTTAATAGACAGCTTTTGTCCTTTGGTACATTAGTCATACATGCAAAAGAAAAAAAAAACACTCAGCAAGGAAAAAAAAGAACCAAAACAAAACAAAAAAATAAAGATAATTATAGGTTAGAGCTAGCAGTGCAGCAATATAGAAAATTCACGATTCGGTTTGGTTCAATACTTTAGTCTCACGGTTCGATATTATTTTCGATACAAAAAAGAGAAATGTCCATGCCCCTTTTAACTTGTAATTTATTTAAACTAATTATGAACATTTGTTTAACCTCAAAAGTCCAGTTTTTAAATTAAATGTTGCTGAAACAGCAAGTTTCTCAGTGGATCTGAGCTCAAAAATGCAGCCTAGGTGGAGTAGTCGAACACAGATCCACTGATCCTTCAACACAGAGCATCTTCAGAAGACAAGTTGATAAAGTAAATTTTAAATATCTGTATTGTTCCATACAAGTGTGTGTTGAACCTAATGTTGATACGGGTACATGTGTTGTTGCACTCCTACTAGGAAGCTCAACTTTTCTTTTTCCAAGGAGTTCTGTTCCAGATGTTGATTTAATTATCTTAACAAAAAACACTTTCACAGTAATCGATTCAAACCGTGGAGAAATAAAAGTAAAACTAAAGCTGAAGGGGAAAATACACACAGTATCTGGAATGTTTTWATTGTTACAAATACTGAACTAATCCAGGTCAGTCGACCCTGACATTATGACCTGTTAATGTAATAAACTGCTCTGTTACAGTTTTACTAGGTATGAGTCAGTGCTTTGTTTTCACTGGCAGCAGCAAGCCTCTGGATGTGTGTGTGTGTGTGTGTGGGGGGGGGGGGTGTCACACAGATACACAACTTCCCTGTTTGTTCACGTGTTTATTAGGCTGCATTAAGTTAATTTATGAGACTGTCCTTTTTGAGTTATAATTGTGGATGATTACAGTGTTTATTGCACTGCATGAGTCTGCAACTGTTTTTATTTTTTTATTTTTTTTGTGCAGAAGAGTTTGATTATATATTGAAGGGCTCTTAATGACTGAGTATTTCAGAGTTTTGTTTTATAACTGGGTTGGAGGAGCCATAATGAGTCAAACCATTTACCAAACATGTCCATGTATTAATTCATCTTACACAGTCTGCTCACCAGAACCGGACCACAAATTAAGCAGCTGCTCAGGGCCCCGCGGCCACTAGGGGCCCCCGAGACAGAAGCATGGTAAACTGAACTGACCACAGAGTTAACACTGAGATGGGTGTAATGGACGCGGGGTACACGTGGGACATGTCCCCCTCACTTTCCTTATCTGTAGCCTCTGTCCCCCGCACTTTTATTTTTACCTTTACAATGGTTTAATCTGCAATTAAGATTTTAATTCTGGTGTTCAAGATTTTTAGATGTTGTTTTAAACAATATATTTCCATGTTTTTCGTTATAATTTTTTTAATTAATGCATTTTTTAAAAATGTTTAATACATTTATTAAGCTTTACATTTTGTAAATACTTTATTATGTTAAGATTTGAATGTGTATTCAATGTTTTATTTATGTACTTTCCTTGTTACCAGTTATAATTGAGAGAATAAATGTTTAAACGTATACTATAATCTTTTTTTTAGTCTGTTGAATTGACATCATAAATATTTGTTTAAACTTTAAAYTTGGAGTCCTGTAGAACTCAAAGCAAAGTTAATCTCATACTAAAAGTTTCAACACTGAGCATCATTCAGATCAGTCAGTAAACTGTGTTCTTAGAGGTCAAATTTTCTGCACCGGGTTCATAATTACATACAGCATTTAGTTTTGTGTATCTTTTACGATCTACTTACGGTGAAGTTGGGCCTCCAAAACAGATCTTGCTTAGGGCCCCCAAATATCTATGACCGGCCCTGCTGCTCACACAAATGAGATCTGTGTCTCTGCACTTAAAAATGCTGAACTTTGGTAAATTATCACAGGTATTCTGCCTCCCAAACACATCAATTCTAATCTGAGTCAGATTTAATTTGTGCAAAGTATACACTTTTTTTAAAGCCCACATCCCACAGAGCTGTTCTGAAACTGTTTAGTTTATGTTCATACTAATCAGAGCTATAATACATGTGTGTTGTTGGGGAAACAAAGAACTGCTTAGAGATTGGGAGGTGGTTATAATGTTCTGGCAGGTCTGTGTACATATAAGTACCAGATTTATTTGATTTTTAGTTCCGTTTTGTGTTTTTTCCTGTGTTCTTTAACTGTGTCAGAACATATTGACTTTAAACTAAAGGACTGAAATATTTTAAACAAATAACAGGCGTTAGCAGATAAACTAGTGTTTTTTGTTTTTCCACATTTGAAGAGATGTATTTATTAGGGGTGTAAGAAAATATAGATGCACTGAAATATCGCGATATTTCATTTCCTGATACTGTATCGATATTCTAAAGCCCTGTATCGATTTTTAATTAAGGTTTAAAATGTCAACTTTCCTGCCAGCCGTTCATTTTTATGTTGTAGTTCAGCCTCTGACCACTAGTTGGCAGCAGTGAGCCAGACATTTGGCTCCTCTACCTCAGTGTTTCCCAAAGTTGGGGTCGGGACCCAAAGTGGGGTCCCGAAACATCAAGGTGGGGT
>NW_013952894.1:311563-312910 GCF_001266775.1 Austrofundulus limnaeus
TTTAATAGAATTTTTGGACAAAAAAATCGCAATGTGTCACAATATATCGCCTTGCTTACAGTATCGCAATATATCGGGATATATCGTATCGCGACCCCTCTGTTATGATATGTATCGTATCACCAAATTCTTGCCAATACACAGCCCTAGTATTTATGGAGGTAATGCACTGAAGTGTAGGGTTAAAATCTGTGAAATTAATGTTTAGTAATGAGATGACGATATTGGTCGCAGTAAAGTCACGATTTTCCTCACTTGTGTGGATTTTTTTTAATATCTTTATTTTACAATAAAAAATTTCATAAAATAAGAGAAAAATAAAATAAAACAAAAAAGAATAGTAAGTGTCATAATTATATTACAAATAAACAAATGTGAAGGAGAATTGCCAAACAAAAAAACCCCTCAAGGGGCTTGACAAGAGGCAATCTCCGAAAAAAGAAATAACAAAACTTACATAAATTTAAAAAATCCGTACATTACAAAAAATAAAACACTGTTCTATATAAACAGCAAAAAAAAAAAAAAAAAGCTTTCAGTAATCAAACCTATAAGGGAAACCAGAACAACTTAAATTAACAATCTGATTCTTCGATTAAAAATCAGTTTGGAAACTTCATGAGAGGTCCTGTATGACTGTGACCCTCTGAATAAAACACTAAACTGTGTCTGAGTTGTACCACAGTAAGGAGGTCTAATAAGACAATTTCTACGAGTTGAATACTGGTGAAATTTGTTATGAAAAGTAAAAATGTTACAAAAATGCTGGAGAAGTAACTTTTTTATAGAACTATAAACAAATAAAGCAATTTGAAGTTGATACACTTGGTTGATTCACTTTGATTATTGTACAGCACCTTGTGAATTCCATTTCTGTGAAAGGTGCTTTATAAATAAAATTTTTCGTACGTACTTACTTACTAAACACTAAGAATATTTGCCTGACCAACCAGTGACTGAGAGGGATGTCTATGAGTTACACAAAATATTATTCTTAAAGCTCGCTTCTGAGGTCGAAAAATAGATTCCAGTTTGGTTGGATGGGTGCTAGCCCAAGCAATATTACAGTAATTTATATACGGATACAACATAGTATAATACTATGGGTGTAAGAAAATATCAATACACTGAAATATCGCGATATTCCATTTTCTGATACTGTATCGATATTCTAAAGTCCTGAGTCATTTTTTAATTAAGGTTTAAAATGTCAACTTTCCTGCCAGCCGTTCATTTTTATGTTGTAATTCAGCCTCTTGACCACTAGTTGGCAGCAGTGAGCCAGACATTTGGATACTCTACCTCTTGAGGTAGAGGCTATTGTTAAGTGTTGGGTGACCATATTGT
>NW_013952894.1:313325-315601 GCF_001266775.1 Austrofundulus limnaeus
ATATATCATATTGTGACCCGTCTGTCATGATATGTATCGTATCGCCAAATTCTTGCCAATACACAGCCCTATACTGTATAATACAACATAGTTGCAACTTCTTTATTAGTCAGATGCCGGATTTTCCCTAATATTCCAACTACTCTGGCTATTTTTGTACCTACAGCACTAATATGAGGTTTCCAGCATAAAGAATCATCTATTATAACACCAAGGAAACGAGTGGATTTAACATTTGTAATTAAAATATTATCATTTTGTATTTTCATTGTAGATTTAAATATATTAGACATAATTTGTTGTTTTTTTTAACATCAAGGCCAGTGTATCTTTTAATAGACTGCAGAACATGCATCTAGATTTATTACTGTCTAAGCCAGAACTGTCCAAAGTGTGGCCCGCGGGCCAAAATTGGCCCACCAAGCCATTTGATTTGGCCCACCAGCAGTTGTCCTGGCTACTAGGTTGTATTCTCCTGTCTTATGTAGAAACACTATATTTTACACTTTCATTCCAACCAATGATCCAATTATACAAGGAGCTGTGCTGCAGATTGTCTTAACTAATTCTGTGTAATTTATTGTGCATTATATTAAGATTAATCATAAAATACAAGTAACTACAAGAGGCRTTTAGATTAGAATTAAGCACACGTCTAGATTTGCACACATTTTTAAGATCACAAATCTTTCAAATTTTTCTACATCTAATTTCCCTMTGGGATCAATAAAGTATTTTTATTAAAATGAGTTGAATTGAAATACAAAAATTTTAATTTGTGAGAGTCTGACCACACTGGCTGCCAGCTTAATAATAAAAAAACCAACAACTTTATTTAAGAAGTATTTGCTTTTCATATATAACTGCGTTTGGCCCGCAGCCCTCAGATCGATTTTTATTTTTGCCCTCTCAGGGAAAATGTTTGGGCACCCCTGGTCTAAGCAATCCTTGGTGATATTAATATTGTGCTCACTGATATTACAATGTATTTGTGCACATCTGTTATTTGATCACAGATTAGCCTTGTTTCATTAATATTTTCCATAGTTGTGAGTGTGCAAAGTTGTTAGCATGAACAACATTCAGTAAGGTTCTGAAGCACATTGTTAATGCCCTTTCTGCTAAGTTCAGGTTGTGTATAACTGGATACATTCAGTGAAACGTAGCCACAGCTCCTCTGTCTTGTGGCAGCTCTGCAGGCGTTTGGAGGCAGCAGACTGATCTTGAACCAGGTGACGGCACGTCGTCACAAAGTTCAGTGTGTGTCGAGGTTACATCTGGTCCTGTTGTGCCCTCACTGCTGCCATCTGCCACCGTGACTCCTCCTAATATCAGAGTGTTTACCTGAAACGCTCCACTTATTCAACTAGATGAGTTTCTTAAAGAAAGGAAAAAAGACACTGAGAAAATTCTGTATTTGTCAGCCATAATTTAAATCTACCTTTCTGAGTTTGGACACATTGAACTCCAGAAAAATGTTTTCCTCCACCTTTCTAATGAATGGTTTCAGTAATCTTTAGTGGAAACAATTAACTACACTACAGACAGGTGCATGTTTATTTCATTTATTTACAGATGTTCTCTTTAAAAACCAACAAACTGCTTGTTTTCTTGCTGGCACAATGAAAAGCCCTAACAAACATTTATTGTGTGTTTTGATTTTTCTCTCAGAGACTCTGAAGGCCGTAAAGTTTGTAAGAAAGTGAAGGTGGACCCGAGCTCCAAACATGGAGGAGCAGAGCTGCTGCATTACAAGTAAACACCAGTTTAAATGTCCACTGCCTTTCTGCAACGTGTTTTTATTGATTTGTTTTTTGATGGGGAAATATTTCACATCTACAGAAATACATGATGCATCACTTACTGCTGGTTTGTATGAAGTGTGTGTTTTGTTTCCTGCAGAGACGGGACGTTCCACACAGAGTACAACAGACCTGCTACCTTTAAGGTGAGTCGTTCCCTGCAGTTTGTGTGWGAGCTGCACATTGTTTATTATTGTGACACAGCAAAGTTATTTATCTATTTAACCTTAAATTAGGGGTCGACCGATACATCGGCTGGCCGATATTTTTGGCCGATATTTGCGTTTTTTCTTGTATCGGTATCGGCCGATACGCTGTCCGTTTATTTTTTTAAAAGCAATCCCACTGTTTAATTAGGATTCCTGAATATTAATTTCTGGAAAAATCTAAATGTGATTAATTTAACTGTGGACAAATTGCATATTTTAATACTATGATTGAGTTTAGATTTATTATTTTCATAGTATTTTATTT
>NW_013952894.1:316136-317689 GCF_001266775.1 Austrofundulus limnaeus
TTAAGCCACTTAAATTTATTTATTTATTTATTGTATTTAGAATGAAACGGCTCTCCACACTGAATAGTTTCTGTGGTCTGATTTGTTTTAAGCCACTTAACTTTGACCTATGAATCATTCAGATATAAAAAAGCTACAAAGCTTTAAGGCATGAATCAGTGTTATGGTTACACACAACAAACAATTAAGTAAAGAACCTGCTTTTAAATTATATCTTTAGGCACTTTTGTCCCTAGCAGTGCGTCACAAAAACAGTTTTTTTTTCTTTTTTCCTCCTTTGACTCTTTGAAATTACTAATAACAGTTTGACACAAAATACTATTTTAGCACAAAGTGATTTTTAAATATCTCTGCATGTGATTGGTGATTATTGAAAAGATCATTCATCTCCCAGGTCCTGTGTCACATGTGGGATGGATTTGTTTGTTTCTTAAAGACATGACTTTCATCTATGTTTGATTTATTTATTTATTTATTTATTTATTTATTTATTTATTTATTTATTTATTTTACCCCCACACTGGCACTCGTCTTTTTAAGACGGTATACAGTACGGCAGTGTTGCAGGGGAAAAAAAGAATTACTGATAAATGTTCTGAGATGTCTTCAGCAGGAAGCAGCAGACTGGTTGTGTATAATGAATAACATTTGTTGAGTTTCATGTTGCTCATTCCAGTTGTTTTGTCTAGGATACTTTTGTGTGTATCTGTGTGTTTGGTTGTTCACATCATAACGTCATAAATACATGTGAGCAGAAGATGACATTAATTCTGTATCAATTCTGAAGTTTCACAATCACACAACAGTTATCTGCTGTGGTTGTTTCATCCAGTGTTTATGTTTAAATGCACTTTCCCACCTACTTGAATTGTATTTCTGTACYAGAGCAACATACTGGACTTAGTGTAGAGAAACAAACTGTATTGATCCCATCAGGCCAGTATCGATACAATCAGATACCAACATTAATATTAATAATATTAATATTTGGATTGAGCTTCACACTCCTACAAACATGYCAACTTGTACGGATTGTCTGTAATTTACATGGATTTTCCCTCATTTTGCAGGTATACAGACATATAGAACAATCTCAGCTGTTTCAAGTTTTACGGATTCTTTCAAAAACTCAGTTTCACATTTATTTAACATGTCAGACCCTGTAGGGCTTTATACTGTAAATAAATAACATCAAATAACCATCTTCCAACTGCTACAAATAAGTTCTCCCATTCTTATTTCCTCCAGCTTTGCTCTGCAGGAATAAGGATTTTTTTTGCAAAAATGATGGATTTTTGAGGCTAATTATACAAGTAAATGTCTGCAGGGGTTGACGTGTGCTTTTATTTAATGACATAAGTCAGATGAAGTACAACATGACAGTTCAGACTAAAGATACTTGGAAATCATTGGACATATCTATTTTAGTACCATATATGAAAATAACCGAAGACTGATATGTTTTTTTGAAATTCATTAGTAGTCTGAGGATTAAAAAAAAAACTTGCATGGATACAAGTTTAAAAATATAAATAACAATAAAAACAGGTATA
>NW_013952894.1:318196-319989 GCF_001266775.1 Austrofundulus limnaeus
AGGTACCTACCTGACCCTAAACTAACCTCACAGGTACCTACCTGACCCTAAACTAACCTCACCGCCGCCATGTTTGTAATGACTTATCATGAGAACAAACGTATTCACGTGACTTTAATAACATTTCTTACTTAATGGAAACACTGCAGTTGTGAAACTGTGTTTTTTCAACATTAACAGAATATCGACAAAGTTTTGCGCACATTTGCAATGGAAACACAGCTACTGAATTTCATATAAAATGACCCAGATAATGATCTAAAAAAAGATTCTTGAGCTAATCTTAGAAAAATTTCAAAAACTTATTAATCTGTCTTTAGCCTCTCTTTAGATCCTTTCACATGTGGGCCATAGCCATCATTGTATTTCAGGTCTCACTGTGAAAATAATTAAAAASCCATCATCAGAAGTCCAGTACAATATTTCAATTGAATAAAACAACTTTTATACAACTAAAAAATACCACTGAGAATTTTTTATAAGCTGATAAGAGCCTAAAATTAATTTAAAGCAACAAGTAGCCTGTGCAAAGATAAAACTAGTGTAATATGTGCTTTCTTTGTGGTTTTTACCAGCTGGTGTTTTTCTTTGCAAGACCAGGGAGGAGATTTATTACAGTGATCCAATCTTTATGTGATAAAATCAAAAAGTAATGTCTTTATGTTGGCTCAAAAGAGAAATGATTGCACCTCTGAAATGTTTTGCAAGATCTGAAACTTACTTTTGTACCAGGTTTAATGACATCTGAGACAATACAACTCCCCAGTTCTCAGTATAAACCATTACAAAATGGTTCCGATAATAAATTCAAGATCATTAAATATTCTGCCATGTTCATGCGTCATTCTTATCRCTCTGCTGCATGAAATCTCTCCTCCTGTTGCCTCCACAGACATATGGCTCATTATATTTACAGCAAACCCATTACAAGACACTTAAAGGTGCTGAAATAACTTAGACACATTAACAAGTTAATCTGCATGAGCCTCAATTGCCTGGAATTTAATTTAGGAGTGATTTCTGCAATGTTCACATTTATCACCAGTCACCACTCTGTTGTCCACAGCACTGAGTCTGAAACGAGGCCTTTGTTTGGAAATGCTGTTAGTCTCAATCTGACCCGTAACTTTCTTTACTTTGTCTTCATTCAGTCTATGGTAGCATTTCTGAAAGACCCATCGGGACCCCCACTGTGGGAGGAAAACCCTGAGGCCAAAGATGTCGTCCACATCGAAACAGAAAAAGTAAGTGGGGACTCAACAAACTTTTTGGAGCTTGGAAACAATTTTAAACAAACATCAGTTGCGATAGTAGATAAACTGGGGACCTAAATATGGTTTTATAGTTACTGTGATCAGTTCAGTTGGTACTACTCAGGGTTTGTCTCCACTTTTGGTTGACAGCTTGATTTGTTTCCGACAAAGGATCCTTGTTTTCATCTATTCAGTATAGCTACTGTATTTATTCAAGTATAATACGTAAAATTAAATCCATAAAATCATCCATACAGTTGAGGGGTAGTACTATACTCGGATAAATATTTTTATTTATGTATTTTAACTGAAATATCGGCTCACAAAATGCTTGAGTCCAGAAATGAGACCACATCRTAAACAGCAGTTGAAGCAAGCTTACCAGTGACACTCCTCCCTGCTTCAGAGTGAGATAATAACAGATCCAGGCAGGAGACATGATGTGAAAAAAAAAAAAGAAAAAATCAGTCCTGCACCTTAGTAATAATAACAAACTAATGACATTAGTGTGTGACCGAGCTGCTCCTCAAACAACAACAA
>NW_013952894.1:321320-322697 GCF_001266775.1 Austrofundulus limnaeus
GTATTATACATGAGATCGTATTATACATGAGATCGTATTATACATGAGGTCATATTATACTGTACATGAATAAATACAGTACATTCTTCAGTGATGCGGAAGCCTTTTAATTCAATAGACAGTAAACATGACAGTTTGTACTGTTTGCCTCAGGGCTCCCTGAAGATGCCAACATAACAATGCTGAATGTCTTCTAAAATTGCTGAGGTCATGACAGTGATGATCAGAAGATGAGTCCTGATATAGAAAGTCCTAACTTTTTTTGCTGATGGGATGAAACTGATGGGGAATTTACAGTCTAATAAATGTTATACTCTCACACGCTCACTACTAAACAAAATGGTACAGATTATTAAGCATTATTTTTGACATCCAGCTTTTAATTAATGTTTGTTATTACATAGTAAAATGTGCAGTTAGCGTCTGTGTTGCTCATAAACAAAAGTTCTTTACCCTGTTCTTTTTTTCTCTGCACTTAAAGGACTTTAGGAAGCTTCTGAAGAAAGAGGAAAAGCCAGTTCTCATGATGTTCTATGCTCCATGTGAGTCTTTTTATGATTTTTTTATAATTGTTAATGGAAGTGTTGTTACTTTTGCATGACATTCATCCATATTGTGATTCGAAAACATGGTTAATATGACTCTAATTATATAAAATTACCCTAATAAGGTCTTTCATTTGAACAGCAGAATACGAAATCTGGAATAGGGCCATAACATTTRTTTATTTTTGTCACTTCTGTAATGAGGTTTCCCACATTCATCATGTTTGGCAAAGATTMATTTTTACCTTCCTTTCAGTCATTGTTCCAACTTTTACCTGTTGTGYAGTTAGTACACACAAAACAATGACTGTGTGGCAAGAGCTGACCTAAAAACATGAGTTAAAGCCTGTCTGACTTAAAGTAGCAGCTGGTTCCCCAGGTTAGGAGCTCCAACCAAGGACCTGATTGCCTCTCTGGACCAGCCCAGAACTTGGGACAACTAAAGACCTGATCACCTCTGTAGACCAGCCCATACCTCAGAACAAGTAAAGACCTGGGGCCTCATGTATCAACGGTGTGTACGCACAAAAACCTTGCGTACGTCATTACCCACGCAAATCTCCTGATGTATCAAAACTCAACTGAATGTGGAAATGTGCACAGCCCCACACCAACTCCAGGGCTGTTGTCACATGGTTCTGTGGTTCTGGTTCCATTGGAGACACTTAGAGGTGATTCTGAGAAACTGTTCATGATGTGAAAATGATTATTGTTCACAGCAGACACACATGATTAACAACTATTACATCCACATGATTAACAATTATTACATCCACATGATTAACAACTATTACATCCACATGGACGCAGTTTGATGAAGGACACGCAAAGT
>NW_013952894.1:324104-325859 GCF_001266775.1 Austrofundulus limnaeus
CTCGGAACTTGGGACAACTAAAGACCTGATCACCTCTGTAGACCAGCCCATACCTCAGAACACGTAAAGACCTGATCACCTCTGTGGACCAGCCCATACTTCAGAACAACTAAAGACCTGATCACCTCTGTAGACCAGCCCATACCTCAGAACACGTAAAGACCTGATCACCTCTGTGGACCAGCCCATACTTCAGAACAACTAAAGACCTGATCACCTCTGTAGACCAGCCCATACCTCAGAACAATTAAAGACCTGATCACCTCTGTAGACCAGCCTGAACCTAAGGACAAGTAAAGACCTGATCACCTCTGTAGACCAGCCTGAACCTCAGGACAACTGAAAACAATCATAAAATCAATAACTCTTGACCACAATGTAAAAATGTTTCTAGTTGTAATACAGGCARTACAATTTATTTTGTATTTTTCCATTTTGCTTCTCGACCAGCCTTTTCAGTTTCTTGGGTTCTCAACAATTGAGAAAGCTTTCAAAAATATCTTCAGAAAACCCATAAGTTCAGTTAACTTTAATTGGATTTCCTAGCATTACCACTCCCATGATGTCTGAATCACTTCATCAGCATAGATTTGTGTTATTTTTGATTTTTTTGTATTCATTGTTGTTGCAGGGTGTGGGGTTTGCAAGAGAATGCAGCCAGTTTTTCAGCAAGCAGCCACAGAGACAAAAGGAAAATATGTAAGTTGATCTCTGCTGGGTTTCTGCAGTAATTGTCTACAAACTACACTCTTCCTTTTTTTTGTTGYCTGGATGTTAGCCAGTGTTCAAACTTCCCCCTCAACCTAACTAAAAGATTTCTGTTTAATCTCTAACAAAATGTGTCATAACACTCTGAACACATGCTTCATAATTTTGATTTTCCTTTTTTAGACTAACCCAGTTCGTTCTCAGTCTGTCTCCACTGCGCCCAGCTTTATGTTTATTCTGGGGTTTTGTTTTGTGTTTTCTCATTATATGAAGAAGTAGTGTTTACTCACAGGTTTGTCAGACTTGCCAAAGAATGTTTTTTTAATAAGTTCAGAGCGTTGTATCATCGGGTGGGAATATTGTGATTTAGTCGAGTAAATCGTATTGATTGTTTTTCTAGTTTGTACCTTCATGAGCAATTACAGTAAATCTAAAGTCCCTCCAGTTGAAGTTTACAAGATCTGTATAGATTAAATGTCACTTTAACTGGCTCATTTGTTGTGTTTACTTTCTAACTTTCTTCACCCTCCTGTGGTGGAGTGGCTAAGAGACGTCTGCGTTTGTTTTCTGCTGCACCGGAGCAATGATCAGACAGGCTGCAACGATTCACTCGGGAAATAAGTGCTTTGTGCTCATAACACCTTCACTACTGATTTGATGGAGAAGCTAAGAAAGAAATTAAGAACTGAGTGAAACAGTAATTAACAACACATTTGATTTATTTTTAAATGCTTAGGGAAGAGAGTTGTGGAGAGGCTCCATGTACAGAACATCTCATCTTAGGGTGTTTTTTTACGGCTGGAAGGGATTCTTGGTGTTATTGTTTGTTTTTTTTTGTTGTTTTTTTGCTGAAAGAGACCACTACAGCTGCATAGTAGTGAACAACAAATTGGTGCAAAGCCAGACTGTTTACCACATTTCTGTTCTTGGCGATGCCTACAGGTGTTGCATGTAACTGAACCACAATACTTTGCATCATCATCATTATTATTATTATTATTATTATTGTTGTTGTTGTTGTTGTTGTTGTTGTTGTTGTTGTTGTTG
>NW_013952894.1:327151-328686 GCF_001266775.1 Austrofundulus limnaeus
ACACACACACACACACACACACACACACACACACACACACACACACACACAGATGAAAGCATCAGGAGCAGCTTGAGGCCCAATAACAGACTTAGAAAGTCTTGGATTAAATCACAGATGATCCAGTTTATATGAAACTACAGAGACTCTGCTGATTGTATTTGAATAGAAAATATTAATGAAAAGTTTGTTTTACACAACAGGTTTTTGTACTTTTGATTTTGAGGCCCTCTGATGATGACCTACCTGTTTTGATTATTGAAGACATTTCTTTCTTCTGTCACTTGTCGTCACCTCTCTCACAACCTATGATATATTTCCCCTTTTTTTTCCTTCTTTCTTTCCTTCAGATCTTGGCGGGGATGAATGTGCACCCGGCTGAGTTTGACGGCCTCAAGCAGGAGTTCAGTGTCAAAGGATACCCCACCTTCTGCTACTTTGAGTGAGTTGAGTCATCTCATCTGTCTCAGTTTGGGTTTTGCTCTCATTTCCAAGGTTAAGAATATCAAAGAAAGCTTCTTCAAATACAAAATCTTGCATAGATCTCCTGAACACTAACTGACAGGAAGCTGAGGGACATGCAGAATGTAAATGTGACTCTGTGAGTAAGGTGTGGAGYTGAAGTTTTTCTGAAACTTCAGGATCCTCTTTTTAAATTGTAAATTCCAATTAAAAACTGGGATTAACACATTTTTTAAAAACCTGCCCTTTTTATGTTTGTTTTAAACCACAGCCTGCTATAAGATGAGAAATGTCTCAGAAGTCGTACTTCTCTCTCCCAGTCCTCCTGACATCTGACTCTTTCAGTCTCTGTGAACATTTCTGCCATAACTGAGCTGAGCTGTAGTTCAGTGAAGCTTCTGGTCAAGGCAGCATGTCTAAATATTGCAGCAGGTAAACAAGTCCAGGTCTTCCAGCTGTGAGGTCTGAGAGTTTACCTGGTTCTGTTTGTTGATGCAGACTCCAGTGTCTCTGCACTGCGTCTGTCTTTACATTTCTGCTCCTTTTTTCTTCTTGTCTGGAGCATTGATATACAGTATATCACTGGATTGGGCGTCATGTGACCTGGGCGTGGCTTCGCAAGGAGGCCTTTTATGCATTCAGCTAATGCTAACGCTAACCATTGAAATCAATGAGCAGAACGGTGCAAACAAACGCTTTATAAATGTGCAAATGGTTCAAATACTTTGCTATAAACTACATAGATTGTTACAACACGTTTACAAAAGATAAAAGGGTTACAGTTCACAGGTAAATATTACACATATTTAACCAAAATTAATTATTTTAATTGTAAAACCTGTATGCTAACATTAAATAGCTTCAATGTTCATGTTTAACCTTATTTAAAATCGATTTTATCTGTTGTCAAATATATTATTTACTGATATTAAACATGTAAATATGGACTTTATTGGATTGTTGGCTAGTTAGACTGCATATAAATTCAGAAATTATGATGTAGACTCGCTAAAGACAGACACTAATGTAATGATTGAGCATCGTAAACAAAAATAGTCACGTAAAGACAGGTC
>NW_013952894.1:330023-331023 GCF_001266775.1 Austrofundulus limnaeus
ATGCTCTAATTCCTTATAGACTTCCTGTGTGTTTGTGTGTGTGTGTGTGTGTGTGTGTGTGTGTGTGTGGCTGATCCAGAGTCAGTCTGTTAGCTGGGAGTGCATTAGTGTCAGCACAGGGCTAGCTAATGACCATCCAAGCCCACTGGCTGCAGTAATGAACCCCTCACTGATAAACAGCCGCTAATCACTGCAGGCTACATCAACACCTTCAGTTATCTCCCCATTGCACCTGCTGGAAGACCAACTTTTCAAGGTCTTTAAGATTTTCACTCCTGCAGCTGAATAAGAAAACATAAGACAGAGGAGTTCAGCTCAACTTAACAATCAGAATAAATTAAACCATTTCAACCTCTTTATTCTTGCTTTGTCCTTCAACAAAAATAAAAAGTCTCTTTCATAAGCTTTTGTTGTACTTTTCAGCAGCAGCAGTAAAACCTTTTTGATCATAAATCTCACTGATTTCATTCTAAGCAGCCTCTCTCTGTCGTTGAAGTTGGTTTTCATAAAACGCGAGTTTTAAACTCCAAATCCAGTAAGTGTATCCATGCATCACCTTTAATCACRTCAGGTCTGTGTCTCAGGGGTTCTGACTGCACTCGTCACTGCCATCTGTGTTTGGAGTGTGGTTCTGTTCAAACTGCAGCTGCTGACACTGATGTAGAGATATACAAATAGGAAGAGACTTGTTCCTGTAAAGAAACTCTGTTTAAGTTTAGAATAGTTCTAGTCTGTGAATCTGGGGAGATGCATCTTCCTAAGTTTTAAGATAAGATACGATAAGATATGATAAAAAGATAAGATAAAACTTTATATAAGATAAGCTAAGATAAGACTTTATTTAAGATAAGATAAAACTTTATTTAAGATAAGATAAGCTAAAACTTTAAATGAGATAAGATAAAAATTTATTTAAGTTAAGATAAGATAAAGCTTTATTTAAGTTAAGATAAGATAAAGCTTTATTTAAGATCAGATAAGATAAAACTGTATTTAAGAT
>NW_013952894.1:331518-333342 GCF_001266775.1 Austrofundulus limnaeus
AGATAAGATAAAACTTTATTTAAGATAAGGTAAGATAAGATAAAACTTTAAATAAGATAAGGTAAGATAAGATAAAACTTTAAATAAGATAAGGTAAGGTAAGATAAGATATAACTTTATTTAAGATAAGATAAGATAAGATAAAACTTTGTATAAGATAAGGTAAGACTGGATAAGATAAAACTTTATTGAAGATAAGATAAAACTTTATATAAGATAAGATAAGATAAGATAAGATAAGATAAGATAAAACTTTGTATAAGATAAGGTAAGACTGGATAAGATAAAACTTTATTGAAGATAAGATAAAAGATAAGATAAGATAAGATAAGATAAGATAAGCTAAGATAAGATAAAACTTTATATAAGATAAGGTAAGATAAGATAAAACTTTATTTAAGATAAGATAAGATAAAACTTTATATAAGATAAGATAAGATAAAACTTTAAGATAAGATAAGCTAAGATAAGATAAAACTTTATATAAGATAAGGTAAGATTAGATAAGATAAAACTTTATTCAAGATAAGATAAGGTAAGATAAGATAAGACAAAACTATTTAAGATAAGATAAGATAAGATAAGATAAGATAAGATAAGATAAGATAAAACTATTTAAGATAAGATAAGATAAGATAAAACTTTATTTATTCCACCGTGGGGAAATTAGCACATTTCTGCAGCTTAATACAGGAGAGGCTGAGAATAGTAAACATAAATAAATAAAACAAAGTAAAAACCCCCACTGTCGCGGCAATTTGGGACAGAAACACGTTGAAATAATGCCAAAAGAACAAAGTCTTACGGGTATGGTCGTAAAATTATTTATTTAAGGGCAGACAAAGAACAGAAAACAATCAGGAAGTCTGTTGAATGTGGCCACCCGTCATGAGATGGCAAAACAATGTTATACCCTCAGCTAACACCATGTGACAATGAACAACCAATCACAACCTGCCTCATGTTACTAACAGCCAATGACAAGCTCTAAGCTCAAGGCAACCATATCGTTACGTGGAGAGAGGTCATCTTGATGCTGGAGTCCCTGACGTCTGGCACCACAGATTAAAAACAGKCATAAGACATCACAAGATATGGACAGTGGACAGTGTCAAGGTGACACAGAAATAAATAGTCCATGACACCCACAATAAACACGTGATATGTAGTAATGTACATATACCAATGCACATATACACATATACATAAACACATATGCATACATTTATATACATATATACACCGTATAGTACAGTACAAAAATGAATTTTACTTCACTACAGTACACAGTTTTAGTCTTAACATAAATATGATGCATTAATGTTTTCATTCGTTGTTGCAGATCTGTAAAGTCTTTTTACTGTCCGGCKTCTTGAAGATATTCTTTCAACACTTTTGCAAAATAGTGGTTTTATTGTTTTAGCTCTGACTGTGGTTCAGATCATGTCTTTTTGTTCATCTAACAGAAGATGAATTGTTAGATTTTTCCTCAATTCAAGTTCTGCAGAAAGAGATGAGAAATGATGTTGTTGGTTTGTATCCAAAGCATCACATATGAAACAGTGGCTGCGTTTCCATTGACCATGAAAATGCGCAAATTAGAATTTCGAAAACAAATTTGCTCAATGGAAACACGTCATTTTTTTAAAAAAATTACGTTTTTCGACAAAATGTTTTGGCGCTAGGATGAGGTGGTTTTTTGGCCATATATGGAAATCGGTGTTTTTCAAAAAACTGCAATGGAAACAGTTTTTTCACATCACAGGAGTCACGTGATCAACAACCGTCTGTTTCTACTGGTGAAAAAGACGATGATGAAGAAGA
>NW_013952894.1:333657-335041 GCF_001266775.1 Austrofundulus limnaeus
GACTTATTATGAGAACAAACGTATTCACGTGTGACTTTAATAGCATTTCTTACTTAATGGAAACAGCAGTTTTGAAACTGTGTTTTTCGACATAAACAGAATATCGACAAAGTTTTGCGCACATTTGTAATGGAAACACAGCTACTAATCAGATGTACCACAAGGCTTTCTTTCATTTTGATGGCCCAGGCAGCACATTAGTTTGTTCTGATGTTGAACACTGTATTTGTTCAGCAGTTGTTTGCCAGAAACACTCAGTCAAAGTGCAAGGCTGCTGCTCACTCTTTGTTCAAGGTTTGTCCGACAAGCCTCCAGGCAGACATTGTGTGTATGCTGAACAYGCTCATTTGGAAAAGTAACCAAGACTAAACCTGAACTGTACATGTGTGACAGGGCAACATCCTGTGGTGCAGGGTTCAGGTTGTGTAACAGTGCAGACCTTTTCTATTCAGAAAGCTCTATGTGGCACTTTAAGACACAAAACAAATAAACACTGTGCCTTCTTTATAGTTTGAGCAAGTTTTAAGATTTAAACCTTATAATTTTGCAAAGTAATGAACAAAGACAACTGATAACAAAGAGAACTGAAAATATTGAACTGTTTTATATAATAAAATCAATCTTTAAAGAGTTTTTTTCATATTTTTGAAATAGTTCATTTTGAAAAACATCCCGTTTCCATAAAACTTTCTAGCAGCACTTCCTGATAATTCTTGTTCAGCCCTTACTTATTGATCAAAGTTTAAACCACCGTATTTGACCAGAGGATAGAGATTGACAGATGAACTATGCAGGTACAAGCAGCTGAGATCAGAGGTTTTTTTTTTKAAATATGGTATCATATTGGAGCTCATTCCTTGGTCTTTTCTTTCAGAAAAATGTAGCTGGTAGTAGCCTGAGGGAGCTCACAGGCCACAAAAAGTGAAATTTCCCTTCTTTGTTTGGAGGAGGAGAACTAGGTGTCTCAGTTTATAAACTGACACTGAGCTGAACTGGTGGAAGATGTGTGGAGAAGTAAGGGTCCTAATAAACAAAAAGTGGCTCAAGACTATATCAGGAAACTTTTTAAAAATATTTATGCATCCGCTTTTAGTCTAATTTTAAATAGAAGCACTGGGAGAGTGCAAATCTCCACCAAGACCAGTTTCCTCCATCCTGTCAGAGTTAAYGCACAGAAGCAGAGATGGAAACACATTTACTGAATAAGTTCTGACGTAGTGAACATTTAAGCAGCAGTATGATGGGATTTCTTCTGGTGGAGTCCAATGTGAAAAACAAAAGTCAGACTGGTCACCTGACGTTATACAAACCGACAATGTGGTGTGTTTGAGGAAATGGGAAAAATAGGTTTCATGGTGCAGTCATGCACTTCATGGTCACAAAA
>NW_013952894.1:337402-341775 GCF_001266775.1 Austrofundulus limnaeus
ATTTGACAGGAGTTTTACTTTTAAACTGTAAGTGTATCTAATTTAGTTATAATGGGCAGGTTATATATAAAAATGTTTGTTATAATCATGTCTTGTGATTATTTGACAGGAGTTTTACTTTTAAACTGTAAGTGTATCTAATTTAGTTATAATGTAAATACAATAAAAATTAAACCAAGGTTTAGAATAATTATCATTTTGATCCATACATTGGTAATGTCTGACTGGGCCTCGTGTCTCTTTATGTTCAACAAATTGGGCCCTGAGGTCAAAAAGGTTAAGAACCCCTGATCTAGAAGACCTAGTTCTCCCATCTGTTTATTGATAGTTTAAACATTATTTGATGTTCTTTGTTTTTTAGGAAGGGGAAGTTCCTTCACCACTATGAAAACTACGGAGCTACCGCCAAGGATATTGCAGACTGGCTGAAGAAGTAAGCATGGCACTAAACTCACCACCCACTGGCTGTTTTCAGTAGGTGACAGAAGGCTCTGTTAAAATGCTGATTTCAGACACAAGATGTTTTCCAGCTTTTAAAACATCAGTACCAAGATGTTCCATGAAAAAGCCAGAATGAAGCTCCAAACAAAAAGATAACCTGCTTTTAATGCATCTTAAATTTATGCCTGTCCTCGTCATCACACATTTATCACTTTCCTCCCTCTGACTCTTTACCATGGTGTCATCAGTCCACACCTGCTTTGTCCTTATCTCAGTTGTCTTTCACACCTTGTCTCACAGACGCTACCTGTCTCTATTTGGCAGGAAGCTGGTTTTATCCACAGGGCTGCAACTAGGAGACTTTAACCATGTTTCCATCAAGGCTTTTTGATGCACATATAGAAGTGTCACATTAAAAATCCAAAACAAAGTCGGATGGAAACAGCAAAATTAGAAAAAATATCCCTCAATTTGCTAAAAAGTTTTTACGCTCGCTTGAGGTGGTTTTTGGATGATTAGCAAAGTAGTTAATGCACAAAACGGGAGATGGAAACACGTTTGCCGAATAAATTCTGACGTAGCGCATGTTTACCTCACGTGACGTTCAGCTGTTTCCGCTTTCTTGCCTCATCCCGGATTTTATCATAAACGTGCGAAAACGTTGCGTTTATTTCCCTACGTCTCCTGGCAGCGTTAAACATAGCCTGTACTAGCTGAAAAGAGAGAATAATAACAACTTGCCCAATAGCAAGGCATTCACGAGAAAATCGCTCCATTGTCCTGAGATGATTAGCCTCTGCTAGTTAGCAAGTTTCACTTCCTGTTTACTACCGCAAAGCTTGTCGCCGACGTCTGACGTAATCACGCGTTATGTAGCCTCGTCTGATGTAATCACGCATTGCGTAGCCTCGTCTGACGTAATCACGTGTTGCGTAGCCTCGTCTGACGTAATCACGCGTTGCGTAGCCTCGTCTGTAATCACACGTTGCGTAGACTCGTCTGACGTAATCACGCATTGTGTAGCCTCGTCTGACATAATCACGTGTTTTGTAGCCTCGTCTGACGTAATCACGCGTTGCGTAGCCTTGTCCGACGTAATCACGCGTTGTGTAGCCTCGTCCGATGTGATCACGCGTTGCGTAGCCTCGTCTGTAATCACACGTTGCGTAGACTCGTCTGACGTAATCACGCATTGCTTAGCTTCGTCTGACGTAATCACGCGTTGCATAGCCTCGTCTGACGTAATCACGCGTTGCATAGCCTCGTCTGAAGTAATCACACGTTGCGTAGCTTCGTCTGACGTAATCACGCGTTGCGTAGCCTCGTTTAGTAGCATTAAACAGTCGAGAGGGAAACTAGATGGAAACAGTCTAGATTCTAATTTTTATTTATTTAATTTTTTGCGGATTTTGAAAAGTTCGATAAAAATTCACTCTACAACTGGATGGAAACACGATTTTTGACTCCAATCCCAGATTTATTCCAGGTAGTCTTTTCAGCCTGGAGGTATAAACAGCTGAGCTTTTTACCATTCAGTTTGTTTAAGACCCAGAAGTGTAATTGAGGCTGTGAACCTGGCTGCTGAACAGACGAGTTAAAAGAATGTTTAACTGAGACACACTCAGTTACACTTAATGCTCTAAGAACATTATAAAAACCATGTTTGAGCAGAGTTTAATAAACACATTTTAGTTTAGTTTCCTCTGCTGTTGTCTGGAGTTGTTGACCACAAAATGTAGATGAAATGTGTTCAGTATGAGGGGAGATAGAAGACTAGTCTCCTGTTTTCAGTTTATCAAGTCAATGTTTTTTATCTGAATATGCTGCAGATGAATAAAAGCAGAACAGGTATTTTTATTATTATTATTTTTAGATAAAGGATGCTGCAAAGCTTTCTAGAATGATCTTTTGTCACACTCAAAGTTTATAAACAAAATCTTTTTTTCCTGTTTTCACAACAAATTTGTCTCCCAAGTTTTGATTAAGTTTTCTTTGTGCTGCTTTTGGAGTTCTCTTCAATTTCACTGCCTATACTCTTTTCATTTGACTGAACTTTGTCCTCTTTTGTAGTGACAAACAAAATCTGTGAGAAACTTAAAGCTTTTGTTTTGATAGTTTTTTTTCATAACATCTCCACACATGTTTGCTGCTAATCTTAAATTATTTCTCATTCAAGCGTGAAAGCTATTATTCTGGAGAAAAGTAAAATGTTTAGAAACCACAGGTTCACCATTAAACAATATGGTAGTTTTTGACGTCTAATTACAGTGACTAAATGTTCCTTTCTTGATGCTTTACCAGTACAGTGGTGCCTTGAGTTACAAGTTTAATTCGTTCTGAGATGGAGCTCTTAACTCAAATTACTTGTTTGTCAAATCAGTGTTCCCCATAGAAAGAAATTGAAATATCCTTAATCTGTTCCGGACCCCCAAAAAACTCTACTATTTTTTGTTACATGTTTTATATCAATAAAATCATTATGAATAACTAAAATTGAATAAAAATACATAACAGAATGTATTTTCTGCAATGAACTACAGTAGTTTTATTAAGTAAGTACTCTGTAAAAGGTACAGCTATGGTGCAGACTGTGGAAGTGCTGCGCTCGTACTGCTTTGCTAAGTCGACTACACGCGCACCTTTCTGGTGTTTTTCAATAATTTCTTTCTTCAGTTCAATGCACATCATTCACTTCTTTTTCTCAGCGCCATCCTTTGCTCTCACCTTTTTTGGTCCCATAGTTGGCAAAAACTGGTTCGTGAAGTTTTATAAAAATAACTGAGTGGAACACAAATGTTTTAACCACAAGCTAACTGTTTAAAGCTAACTGACCTGTTGCGGTGTTCACTCCTGCGTTCATGGCGCTATCTAGTGGTGGGGCGTGTGAAGTTCGCTCGTAACCCAAATTTTAGCTCTCAACTCAAAGATAAAATATATCTGAGAGACTGCTTGTATCTCAAAAAACTCGTTAGTTGAGACACTCTTAAGTCAAGGTACCACTGTATTTATTTTTTCTTTATTTTTTGTTTGAAGGTTTTTCTGTTTTCGTTTAGTCTTCTGGTGGTAAAATGTCTCTAAACTTGTTTATTGTTAGATTACTGATGAATCCTCAGCTTTTATAACTTGAGGTTATTTGAGTTTCTCAGAGTAACATGATTGAGATGTTTCTCTTTGAAAAATGCCCTCCTCCTCCATACCCATCAGAAGCATTTATCTCCTTACATCCATCCTAACTGTCTGGTGGTCACCAATGACGCAGCATCATTCAAAATAAGCACATCTTCTCACTTTGCCCCAGCAGGGGGGATTGTCTGCTGAGACATCACAAATAATCCTCAACAATGTTCAGTTAAAATCTATTCCCAAGTTCAAACACACACTCACACAAGTTTGTTTTTCTGTCCTTATTAGGACCGGTTATACAGGTCATTTCTGTCGCCTGACCCTAAACCTAAGCTAAACTCAGGTCTCACCTTGGTCCTAACCCTGACCCAAAACTGGATTTCCACCATATTAAGGCTGGTCTTTGGTCCCCTTAAGCTCTACTGGTCTTGACCAGATGTGTATACCAGAAACGGTCCTAAAAATGTAACAAATACAAGTACACAGACTTACATAATTTCCTGCCTTTATAGGCGTGGAATTATTCAAGCTAAAAGTATTTTAATTCCATGTTTGTTGTTTAAATGTAACTTTAGAGTTTTGTTAAACCATTAAAATGACAACTGTAGAGTCTCTATCCAAATACTGGACCTGACTGAACTGATGACATCACTGGATGAGAATTTTTAGGCTTTAAGTTGCACACATCCTTTTTTTTTCCAGGYTCGTGTGGCTTTAATCATAGATTCAGGCTGGAAAATGGAGAAAAAACATTGGTGTCTTTTTAAATCACTCTGTGTGTGTGGTGGTGGTGGGGGTGGGGGGTTGTT